>NC_137877.1:21611718-21716718 GCF_963924005.1 Protomyctophum bolini | reverse complement strand
TCTCGATGTGCTGGGACGACCCAGAGCGTTTCGACTGGCCCTGTGGTACGGTGGTACTAGTGTTGCCATGTCCACTTATTATAGGCGACTTTGGGCTTGTTTTTTCTGTAACGTCGCTTGTAAATATTGGTAGTTGCGGGTTGCGTTTTTTTCCGGGGCTTAATCATTTCTAAAGTGTAGTTGCTTATTTGGACTTGCTTCGTAAAGTTGTTTAAACCGGGAGGCGGACTATTTTCCGACAGCATTCTAGCCGACGGGGCAACGGTCCGCTCCGCAGCGGGGGGACCTTCGCTGCGATGCGAAAAAGCGATGGTCCGACATGCACTGCTCCCGTGCTTGCGGTTAGGGTTAGGTTAGGATTGAGGTTTCGGATCAATATGCTGTCGGAAAAAAGACCTGCACCCGTTTAAACCACTGGTTCTCAAACATTTTCATGTCAAGGACCCCAATTTCTCCACGGAACCCCCTATCTAAATATGTTGTGTACCAGATTTGTGTTGAAATGTTTCAAAAAAATATTCTTAATTTTTTTTCGAGATTTCTTTTGAAAATGGCAGATCTATAAGCTCACAATGTGTAGATCTGCTATTTCCAAAAGATTTGTATTTTGTACTTTTACTCAAGTACATTTTGAATTCCGGACTTTACTTGTAACAGAGCATTTCTATATTGCAGTATTGATACTTTTACTTAAATAAAATAATGTGAGTACCTTTTCCACCACTGGTGGTATACACGCCCGTCCGTTCACATTGGCATGAAAAATTGAGACAGAGCGCCACTGGAGCCAAAACAAACAGCCGAGCGCTGAGTGCCAGTTGTCGTGCTTGGCACGGGCCCTACCGCTCTCCTTCTCTCTAGAAACGCCAGATGCCAAGCATGGAATAACAAAACTCCCTCCTTGCTGACACTGGCCCGGGAGGCTTCGCCGTGCCACCAACAACATATCTAGGATCGCTGCAGCCGCACCTCTCTGTGTAAAAGAGCCACGGTTCTTTCATGCAGCGCAACGTTATAGGGGCCCTTTGCCAAAAATATAGTCTTTTGTAATCTCTTAACTGGAAGTGGTTGTCTAAACAGGCTTTGTTCCCTGACTGGCAGGGGGGAGGAGAGAGAGAGAGAGAGAGAGAGAGAGATTTACTTAAGTACAACTTAAGTACTCAGTATAGGCCTGTATTGAAAATGTTACTTCATTAAAAGACCAAAGTATTGTCACGTCGCTGCTGTCGGGCAGAAACATCTTATCTCCATTTTTTCCCACTGTGAGCTTGCCATTCTTAAATTATAGCAACATATATAAGCCTGTCAAAATGAGCTCTTATAGCATGATCTTACACAGCCAGACACTGGAACGGTCATTTAGAATGACTGCAGTAAGTGTGCTGCTGAAGGCAACACAAAGTCCCATAATTATCTGAGGGAAGAGATTGGACTTGTCTTGTTGCCTCTATAGAGGTCACAACTTAAGTACCACCATGGGCATGGTGCATGGCGTGAAGTGAAGTCGCATCGTCTAGTGAGATAAGAATTACTGGCAATAGACTCAAAGTGTCAAATCATGCACTGCCCCATGCTTTTCAGTTTGGAAAGTCATAGTCTCATGCCTTTCAAGAAGTCACATACGTTTTTGTACATTGTGTACCGGCTGCAATTATCCACTGAGATGACACCCTTTCTGTCTACTCATGCTGCGTCTCATTGGTGAGCTTTGGACAGTTCAGAAACCTGCCTACCAATGACATCATCAGTGTGGATCGATTCCAAGCTAACATTGTTCTTGCATGAATAATAAAAACATAAGATAAGTTTGAAATCTTGTTTGAAATTACAAAACCTCCTACCGAAGTATTAGATATAGGCAGGTTTCTGAACTGTAGACAGAAGTGGTGCATTAAGTGAGGACCAATTACATGAACACAGATTGGATACAGGTGAAGTAAGTGGTGCCACAAACATATTCTTCACCTAAACAACTAAAACAGTGATATTCCACTGTATAACTATGTGTTACTGTGTTGCTGTCTGAGATTGATTAGCAGGAATGCTAACATTTGTGTTGCCTCCTTGCCGGCCGTGCCAGTAGAATGTTAGAGATGTGACGAACAACAGCCTAACGTCAACCTCAAAAGCCAACAAAACGTTGCAGTCAAAACTCTTGACATAAAAACAGGTTTTTAAAAAAAATGTTTAATTCGCTATTGTGTTTCTTTGATGCAGTATAAACTATTTTTCATAACTTTACTTTTATTCTGCAGGCAAGCTGCAATAAATCATGGATCCTTTTTTGTCTCAGTCCAGCAAATGCATGGCATGCCGATATAAAATGTACCTCGTTAATATTCCAAAAATGTCCTGGAAGCTGGCAGTTTCATAAATCGTCGCTGTCGGGTGAAAACCTCATATGTCTAAAATGCTGTCGTTTAATATGCCAATTGATGTGTGTAACGTGCCACTGACTGACTCGCCTGCCAGTGAGAAGCCCCTACCGGGAGGACGTAGTATCAACCTCCAGCTTCCCTCCCCCAGGGGAGGCCAATTGTCTGGGGGACGCTCGACCAAGCCCACCACCTCTGTGGTGGTGAGCAGGAACTTTACCACTGCTCCAACCAAGCAAAACGTTATTGTTGTGTTTTTGAGGGATGCTAGCCTCTCCTATGCCCGGCTTTGTGTGTCTGTGTGTACCCATAGTGATGATTTGATTGGCTGAGCACCCCATAGTGATGATTTGATTGGCTGAGCAATGTACGTATTGAGGACAAAAAGGTCAGGAGGCCAATTGTGATTGGCTGAAATGTGGTGATGTATGATGATAAGAGCGCCCCTCACTTCACACGAGTGTTTATTTTTTAAACAATTTTAAATAGTGAAAATAGCAGATCTGTAAGCTCACAGCGCCTCACGATGAGCTTTTAGATATGTTATTCTCACAGCTTTTGCGCAACACTCTTGTATGATAATGAAGTAGTAGGGCAGCAATTGAAATAAATATGGAGATTTCAGCACCACAGCAGTCTCATCTGTTTCCACTCTGCTCCCAACGTGACCATGTTGGCATGTTTCATTCAAACAGAAACACAGTCAGGGACAACACTTTTAATTCTAAAATCTTTATTTTTTAGCACAGCTAACAGACTAAACAAGTATAGCCAGCACTGCCTACAGTACATCCTCCTGCAGATGTGAGAGAACAGTATCCAACATTATGTCACGCAGGAGCTAGCATAGAGAGAGTGAATGAGTGACTGAGTAAGAAAGAGAGTTGTGATCATGATGTGTGGAATTTCCTCGCAGTGCCCATGATTTTTATTTAGCCGATGGCAGGACTTGAAACCGGTGGGGGGGGGGGTCTCTCGTGACGTCATGGGAGTTGTTTTGAACTGGCAAGTCGAGCTAACCCCACCCTGTATCGCACTGCTCGCTCGCCCGCCCACCCGCTCAAAGGGGAAGGAATGAAGACATAAAGGCAGAGGAGAGCAATGATAGAGGGATGGAGAGAGGGATGCAGAGGGGATTAGAGCCTTCCTGAGGAATCACATGCAAAGTCTTTTTTAGTGTTAGGGCTCCTCCTCTTGTGTTTCAACTGCCGTGTTCAACTTCAATGCAGCTATATACACCAGATATTGTTAGATGTTGTAGAGAAGTGTCATTCTGGAAGTGGGATGTACATTCGACCACAGTCTGGAAGAGGCATTCCTTACCAAGGTTCTGAAGTGCCAACGTCTCAGAGATGCTATTATATTATATTGCTTGGTTACAATGCCCCCATTGGGTCCCGGTCGTGTGTGTGTGTGTGTGTGTGTGTGTGTGCGTGTGTGTGTGCGTGTGCGTGTGCGTGTGCTTGCTCGAAGCATCAAGGCTGTTGTTACCCCCCACCCCCTTCACCACTCCAGGGCAGAGTCCAACGATTTGGCAGAGAGTGGGTTTTGAGAACGTAGAATAGTGTCCAAAAGAATAAAGAAGGGGGGAGGAGGAAGAAATAAAAGGAAAAGAAAGAAAAAATAGAAAGAAAAAGATGTATTGGCTGTATTGCTTTACGGCTTTGCGTGTTAATGTGTTGTATTTCTTTCTTTCTTTCTCTCTCTCCCCCCACATCTCTCTCCCTCTCCTTCCTTCCCCTTTCTCTCTCTCCCTCGTTGCCTGCAGCGACCATGAAGAAAAGCAGTGTCATGTTTCCCGCTGGAAACAACGGCCTCAACACAAATGGGATGGACGCCACACGCTTCTCTGAAGGGGATCTGTTGCTCCAGGTACTGCATTTAAACGCACCCAGCCAACGCTATAATTCCGTTTTACAGGGAAAGTCATGGCTAAGTTAAGATGAGGTGTGTGTGTGTGTGTGTGTGTGTGTGTGTGTGTGAATGATTTTATCTGGTTTCAGTATTTATTGATGATGAATTCTCTCTATTATTAAGGTTATTGTAGCGGAGAATTTGTATTGGGGGTGAGGAGGGGGGGGGCGGGACAAGGGTCGTGAGACATGGCCAAACATTTCTCGTGGTCCCCAGCCAAAGATGTTCAGCATTTTTGTTTTTTAAATAATAATAAAAAGCAGAAGGAGTAGTTTTGCAAGCACATCGGAGATCACACAGGTTCGATGGGAGATCACACAGGTTCCATAGGAATGAATGTACCAAAAACGCAATCACGGACATTTATCACAGACGTAAAGTATTGTATTTACACATAGATGCATGTGTATTGTGTACCACCCGGGAATTGAACCCCCGTCTCCCGTGTGGAGAGGAGACCGACATCAAGGAGAATTCGCCTTTAGGTTAGTGGTTAAGATGGACATAAGCACACATATCACTGCACTGTGCAGTAGTTTGGCTCAGTGGCTGTATTGGACAAACTGTCTCGCAAAGTCAAAACTTTTTTTACAAATCCAAACACCACTGCAGTCAAGCTGTGTTCTGTCCTTGAGCAATACGATAATGAGCACTCATTGGGAATTGCTCTGGATACGAACAAACATCAGCTAAATAGCAAAAAGATGTTTAAAAAGACACACACACACACACACACACACACACACACACACACACACACACACACACACACACACACAGGAGTGCAGGGTTCCAAAATAAATTGATAGACACAGGAGTACAATGTAAACAGACAGAAGTGCATGTTATTTCTGTCATCTGGGGTACAATTTTAGGCATTTAGCGGACACTCTTATTATCTGGAGACATTTACAGAGTGCAAGGCCGGAGTATAGAGACAGACAGCAATGGACTGGACTGTACTCAACAACAGCAGCATACGTGGTCGAGTAAAGCAAATATGTGCTACAAAGTGGCTATTGAGCATGTAGACATTGAAACTCTAAATGACATATTTGCGAATACGCAAATCACATGCATCTATCTAAACATGCACACAGTAGCATACAGTAACATGTCAACATCGTCTTTGATGGGTGGAAACCTAATTTTGTGCAAAACGGTTACTTTTTTTTACTTTTCAGCATTCATCTCATCTCTCTCGGCTAAGGGGTCCTTGGCCTGAAAAACGTTGAAGGCCCCTGATCTAAACAGGCAGGGGTCAGTCGCTATAACCACGTTCCCAGTCTTGTCTCGTCACACGAGGGTAAAGCCTGGGGAAAAAAATCTTCAGCTAAAAGTGTCCATAGGGAGGGGGCGGGACTTTTGTTTTGTTTTTGTGTCTTTTTCTTACTTATTTTCTTCAAGACCAATCACAACAGGTTTCTTGACCTGGGAATGTAAACAGATCTGCACGGGATAATGCTAACTTCCTGTAGGGCTTTTAGGGCGGTACTTCCTGTCCTTTAGGGCGGTACTTCCTGGGCTTCCGCTTACAGTAAGTGGCGTTGAGCAGCCGTTGTTAACGGCCAGACAGACACACACGCGAGGTGACTTTCATTCTCTACTGCAACTGTTTGATGTGCGACTTGAATTGTCCTTTGTCACGCTGTGTAACGCTAAAGCAGCGGTGTGGTTTTAAATTTGTATATATATTTTTACACATTTTTATCCCCATTTTTGTCGTTATGCCAAATAATTCCTTCCCACACACATTTCTGCGTTGTGGGGACAGGTGTCACCACCTCAGCCCGTAGGAATACATGCAGAGATACCCTCCCCATTCACCCGGCTTCCCTCCCACGAACACGAGTCAATTGTGTTCGTATAGACTATACGGTCTACCATGGTAGATTTGAACCAACAGCCTCTGCGGTGGTGGGCTAAGTTGAGGTTCTTCTCAGATCCTGTCATTTGACACGATCTATGTGTCTCAATAGAAGAGCAAGGAGTCAAAATACAGCCACCCCAATTGTATAAGTTAGTTTTTATTAACATACTCCACCATACAGATTGTATAAGTTATATACTGTACTATACGATCGCTGCGACGCGCTGTGAACTTGTAGATTTTCAGAGCGCAATACCCAAGCGTAACCAAACATAAAATGACTATTCTATTTTCAGCATGCTATCAAGGCACCACCAAAATACATTCATGTCAACACACAATCAACTGTACATTTAGTCGACTAAAATCTTATGTTATTTAGTCGACTATAACTAGACTAAAGGTAAAGCATAAAAACTAAATAAAGTTTTGTTCAAAAGACTATGACACAGCCCTATATACAAATCTGCTGCCAAAATACACTTCACCTGACTCAGTGAACGTGTTGTCCTCTCTGTGCAGGCGCTCAATGGCTTCGTGATGGTGGTGACAGCTGATGGCCTCGTCTTCTACGTCTCCACCACCATCCAAGACTACCTGGGCTTCCATCAGGTAAGGTATAACACCTGGCTGCCCATCCAACTCTTGTTTGTCTGTCCTATCTATCTATCTATCTATCTATCTATCTATCTATCTATCTATCTATCTATCTATCTATCTATCTATCTATCTATCTATCTATCTATCTATTAAAGCTAACATCCCTGTGCTGGGGGAAACATAAACATTCATCATTGACGTGTGCTCGTATAGATGCTATTTATCGGTGAAGAGGTTGTTCTATAGCAGACCTAGTACAGAGCTGTCGTTCTTGTAAATTAACTTAAGTAATGCAGATTAAGCAAATGGACAGGTAACCAAATGGACCCACAATGGTCCATTTCGTTTCATTTTACACTCACAAGAGTTAAAGATCTATAAGAGTCCATTTGGTTACCAACTGTCCATCATTTAGCTGGGTACCACCTGGAACCCCTCAAGGACCACTGCTTGATAACCACTGTTATAGCAGAACCTTAGCATCCCTTGTTCTGGGGAGAACATTAGCCAACAATAGCCCATCTTTGAGCTTGTCGATCGGCTATTTTCGGAGAAGAGATTTAGTACTAAAGATTATAAGTGGTTAAAGAATGATTTGCATTGTTATAGTATTTTCTTTTACAGAGTTTAACTCCCACACAAAATAAAAATGTTAAGACATTAATAGTCTGAAATGAAACACCAACGGCGTCTAGCACATAATTTGCGGGTGCGTCCCCCTCTCCATCAACACACGAGTGCATCAGTCTATATGCTGTGTTTAATCTCCGTGTCTCCAGCGATCCGCCACGTTCCCCCAGCACAATACAAAGTGAATCACTCTCTGACATGTAGATTGACGAGTGCATTTGAAATCAGGAAATGGATTAGCATGGAGCAGAGTGGCAGTAAATTTAGGCATTAGAGGCTGGGATGAAACAGGCTTTTGTTGAACGTCTAACGTTCTGGATGGCTTGGCTCCTTTGAGAAATATAGCCCCTCTCGGTGGAAAACAGAAATGCCAAGGGCAACATTTGTAGTTAATCAGTGCTGCAAACAGAGAGAGGGCCCCATCCTTCGCTCTCTCACAGACGAGAACGAACAAACGGCTCCGGTGCATAACTTGGGATGAGTCCAAATTGTTTTCCCGTTTCAGCATCAAAGAAGCAAATCTCTGCCTCAACCACCTGTTACCTAACCGAAATAGTTAGGTGTTGAAGGAAATGTCTTGTAGCAAATTTGAAGTTGCGTTTTTGCCCTCTCCTTGAGATATACAGTATATGGGTGGGTGACGTGACATGGTGTCCCTGGCTGTCCTCAGTGTCACTCATGTATAAATAAAACATATATTTGTCAAAAACCTTCTGAATATTGTGCAGGACATTATGCTCCATGTGAACATACTCAAGATTAAAACATTTCATTCCTCATTTCTTCAGAATTTTCAACCAAACACAGCAAAAATCATATGGTGCGACTGTCCCGGCCTTGTTTCTCAAAGTAGGAACTTAAATAAAACTAAAGAAAAAAATGCTAAAATTATTTTTTAAATTCCATAAATATAATATAGATGTCTATTTGTGAGCCTAATCTTTTCAAAGTCCAAGCATAATGTTTTCAGTCATTTCTGATCAAAAAGATTTTGTCCCCCAAACCAAAATCATATTGTGTGACACCATTTTGGGACATTTCAACAGGCAATTGTTTGGACACCCATTGGGATAGAGAGGTACTTCTTCAGTAAGGCTGTTCAGCACTTGCATTACAATAGCATGACAGGTGTCTGTGGTGAATTATCATTTTAACCTTTTCATGAAATACGATCTTGTTGGAACGCTGACCAATGCGACTCTTCCAAGTGTCTGTGGGTGTGACACCTTTTTCATTAAAAAAGCTAAAGGTATTAGATTTTTTGGTCATAATTACATGTAAATATATGTTGCTTTGTTATAGCTAGCATGTTGTTAGAATGCTAATGTGTAGCTAGTAGCCTCAATGTTATGTTAAGTGCAGAAAACGTAATATGGTGTGACACTTTATCATAATGGTGTGACTGTTTTCCTGTCACGCCATATGAGTTTTTTGTCACACCATATGGTACAAACTGTATTTTCCTACAGATATAACAATGAATAACAAAGTCCCATGCTTCTTTTGTCCATTTAAACATTTGTTTTAAACATTTTCACCTAAAATCTGCAACTATCCACAATAAATTGTGTTTAATTTCGTTTTATTCAGTCATTGCCATGTTATTCAATGTTAAAGCAATTTTCCTGTTGCTGTTTTTCATGAGTAATTGTTAAATCAATCTGTAAAGTTCAGTACTCACTAATAAGTAGGTTAAAACACAGTTTGCTTTGAAAAATGAAGATATGATAATACGGTGTGACACTAAATCATTTGGTGTGACGTTCCAAATAGTGAAAAAAATCATACCTTTATTAATGATGAAACCATTAATGTTCATGGATTACATAGCAAATAGTCTAAGGAAGAGTCACAAATATTTCTGTAATTTTAGAGAAAGTTTTGTCACAATAAATACAAAATATATTGAAAGACCGATAACATGGGCCTCACATTGAGTGTTGATTACGGAAATAATATACAGATTTAATACATTTTCACAAAACTATAGTGGATTACAGGTTAGTTATGATAAAGGACTTTGATAAAGTGAGCAACTTAAGAAAGGTGTACTCCATTTTCATTTTATAAACAATTATTGTCATGTCACACCATATGACGATTTTAGGCACAAGTACAACAAAATGCTGAATAAACTCTGATTCCAATAAAATATCTAAAAACAAAATATGTTTCCATAAAGATGAGAGTGAGTAGAACAAAAGTAAATCATTTTTATTCCTGTTATTTAAAGGTTTTAAAAAAACACTTTTTTTGGGGTGTCACGTCACTGACCCATATATGTTTTTGCTTCTAGACAAAGGGGAGATTCCATCGCTTATGTGCAGGGATGGTCCGCCATGAATATGTAATCTACTGCACCGTAGCACATGTGGTTCCCATTATCTATGCTTTCTTTCATTATCTCTATTGCATCTGTACTGCTCCGCGGCAGAGCCCACAAGAAAGTCTGAGAGCAGTGCTGGGGTTAGGCTTTCATCTTCTCTTCTGTCACTGTGATGCTGTACTGTAATGTATACTATGCAAGCTAAGCTAGTTGAAAACAACAAAACAGGAACTCGTCTTGAAGAGAAATACAAATAGAAACATTTTATAACAGTAAATGAGAAGAAGATAAAAGTGCAACTATGCTAAAATGTTTTGTGAAAAACAATGTTTCACAAACACAGATATTTGATGTCCCATTATAAAAAGGGATGTGTAAATAATATGTTACATTTGCATTAGTTGACTAATGTATTAATTGACTAATATATTTTGACTCGATGTAGTGGTGAAAAGCAGTGAAGAAAAAAAACGTGACTGTTGAAAAGGCAAAAAACGCAGATCTATAAGCTCACAAGAGCTGGGCTATTTTTACTACTGTACTTTTCCGCGACACTCTTTAACGATGACCTCCTACGTTTGTACATTTAGCTTTTTTTAAATTAGCTTGTAGATCGGCTACTAGAGATTTGGTATAGAGGGGAGAAACAGGAGTTGACCTAGCATAGAGCTTTGGGGGCGGCCAACTCACCCATCAGAATGTGATTTCTTCCATTAATTTCTTATACTTATTTTACCAATGCCTAAGCTGTAATGCTGGACGCTACTCTCCCACTGCC
Organism: Protomyctophum bolini; assembly: GCF_963924005.1. Classification (NCBI taxonomy): domain Eukaryota; kingdom Metazoa; phylum Chordata; class Actinopteri; order Myctophiformes; family Myctophidae; genus Protomyctophum; species Protomyctophum bolini. The sequence continues at coordinate 21,706,225 of NC_137877.1, read as the reverse complement.
AACCTGGGGAGAGCCCCGAACTGAGCTCATGCTTCCTTCAATGCATGAGGAGTGAGCAGGCCGCTTCTTATCACCTGACAGTTTCCCCGGCAACCAGTTTATTTCCCCTCCCATCAAGTGCCCCAGCTGACCAGGGGGAGGCAGTATAGAGACCAGGATTACTGCATGTTTTTTTGTGAGGGTACCTACCTCAGGGGGACACGGGGAGAACATGCAAACTCCACACAGAAAGACCCTTTTGCCCCAACTAGGGTATGGGCGCTGAGAGAACAACGTTATGAGCTCGCAGGTCTGTTATTCTCGGCAAAGCATGAAACGGAGGCTATACTCTGTGGACACACTGCTGCTCAGTTGTCAAGGTCCTTCCAGCTATTGCTGGGTGCTGACAGCTCTCCACGAGGCCCCTCTCTCTGTCGTCACTGGAGCCAGTCAGTGTCTGCTGCTCCATAGCCGTCCCACGCAAACCAAGCCAGCTCTCTGCTAGAAAGAGAGAGAGCGAGAGAGGCTTTCCCCCTCTGGCGCTGCATGCCCACGCATCACATGCACAGCACCACCCCATGCCATGCCGATGTCCTGCAGACCACTGATTATTAACCCTTTAAAGTTCACACCAAGAAAGAAGCAGTGGAGGAAAAAATAATCTTTGCATATTTTACTTCCTTTAGGCAATAATAACAACAATCAATTTTGTTTTTAATAACATACCCACCAGTTATTAAAATATAAGCCTCTACCGGACGGTAGAGATGTCACTTTGTGGTAAACGTGCAAGCTAAACTAAAGTAATCCAAAAATACTATTTGCTATGAATAAATACAACCTCTGCTAATTAATTGTTGTTATTATGATATATTGAATGTGTTTTCATTATAATATATGCTGAAATTGTGCCATAAGTATGATTTTATTCCTGTCAAAAAATGCTTGAATTTGGTAAAAGGCAGTAATGCCAAGATAATATATTGACAATTTATAATGGAAAACAAAACAAAATAATAACTTTTGAACATCCACTGTTTACACAGACTAAATAATTTTACAGTGCAAGAAACTGAACTTTCACTACTTCTACCATAAAGTGACAAACAACCCGTTTGGTAGAGCATGTTTTCTGATTTTATTTTATTTTTTATTACATATCATATATCAAGTTACATAATCATGTTCAGTAACATCTCTGAGATGATGATTTGCCAAAGAAATCGTCTCACCTTTGAAACTATGGCAAAACAGAGCCTAGATGTCAGGAGTGATTTCTCTCCTTTCCTCATTGCCACCTGACTTGTAAAGCATGGTGTGTGAAGCAACAGGGCCATCTAGTGGATATCTTTGGCATAACACACCTCAACCGAATGGAAGAAATGGCTCAATCAGGTAGAGTTCAGTTTCAACATTGTTTTCAATGAGTAATAGTGACTTAAAATGTGCTCTACCAATTGGTCAATTTTACTGTTAAAGGGTCCATGTTTTTGACAGGATATCAAATATCTTATTACTTAAAGTAGTAATAGTAATAATAGTATATTGATACTTGATGACAAGCAAAACAAGAAAAAGCAATAACAAAAAATGTAAACAGAACTTTTTTGATCAGAAACAGCCGATCTACAAACTTGTTTAATCTCTCAAGACAGATTCTGCTAACAGCAGCACCACTGCCCTAAACATGTAGTGTTGTTAGTATAAGTAGGAATAAACACAGAACCCACTCAGGAGGAAGTGGACTAATAAAGGGTTTCTTTACCAAATGGGTCTCCACATTGAAAGCTTGTAGATCTGATCTGAACAACTTTTAAGTGGATGGTCATCAGTTTGAATGCATTAAAAGAACACAATTGCATTATGTTGCATAATCGCAGATACAGCCGTCGTAAAAAAGAAAAAGAAAAGTGTGATAGATAAGATCATCCAAAAAAGAAACACGTCATGAGTGGCTCCCATGATGAGTCCCATGATGCCACAGTCGTACATCTAAACCAAATCATAAGATGGGGGAAGAATCTAAACAGCACTCTCTATTAGCCTGGCTTGGCCCCATACTAATATCACAGTGTAATATCACAGAATCTAAACAGCAGTCTCTATTAGCCTGGCTTGGCCCCATACTAATATCACAGTGTATCTAATCCATACTAATATCACAGAATCTAAACAGCAGTCTCTATTAGCACGGCTTGGCCCCATACTAATATCGCAGTGTAACAGTAGTCTCTATTAGCCTGGCTTAGCCCCATACTAATATCACAGTGTAATAGCAGTCTCTATTAGCCTGGCTTGGCTCCATACTAATATCACAGTGTAATAGCAGTCTCTATTAGCCTGGCTTAGCCCCATACTAATATCACAGTGTAATAGCAGTCTCTATTAGCCTGGCTTGGCTCCATACTAATATCACAGTGTAATCCAGTCTCTATTAGCCTGGCTTGGCCCCATACTAATATCACAGTGTAATCAGTCTCTATTAGCCTGGCTTGGACCCATACTAATATCACAGTGTAACAGCAGTCTATATTAGCCTGGCTTGGACCCATACTAATATTACAGTGTAATCCAGTCTCTATTAGCCTGGCTTGGCCCCATACTAATATTACAGTGTAATCAGTCTCTATTAGCCTGGCTTGGACCCATACTAATATTACAGTGTAATCCAGTCTCTATTAGCCTGGCTTGGCCCCATACTAAAATTTCAGTGTAATCAGTCTCTATTAGCCTGGCTTGGACCCATACTAATATTACAGTGTAATCCGCGAAGGCGGATTACTTTCTTTTCACCAGAAGATTTGCGTCTGGCCACTTCGAGGCTAAGTCTACAGCAGTAGAGCTTTAATTTTGCAACTCAAAGATCTATGATTTGGGCGATGCAAATGCACGCACGCACGTAATGTTCCAATAAAACAGGAATATACAATGAAAAGCAGTCTCTGGTAATGCAGTTTGACAACGTCACGTTTGATGTTAAAGGTGTGCGTGCGCATGCTTGTGCGCGTGCGTGTGTGTGCGTGCGTGGCAGTCAGAGCCCTGTTTATTCAGCGCTCCCAACAGCCGAGGCATTGAGGTACACGCCACAAACCACACACTACCTCTTGTTTTTATAATTGAGCTGTGTGGTATAGGGCTGGCTTCTCTGCACCAGAGTAACTAAGTACATTTACTCTGTGGTGGAAAGTAACTTAAGTATTTACTCAAGTGCTGTACTTAAACGTATTTCCAATTTTCAATATGTTATGGTTCTACTCCACTACATCTCAGAGGTATATTGGCTATTTTCAAAAGATTGACAACATTTGACAACTTGTGAAATGGAACATTCTGCACATGAAGTTTTTACTGTAATAAGTAAAAGTATCAATTCTGCAGTATAGAAATACTCATTGTGCAGAATGTCCCATATCACAAGTTTTCAAATGTATACAATCATTTAGAAAATAGCAGATCTACCAGATCTTGTTGGTCGGCTATTTTCAAATGGCCTAAATGAGGTGCCTAATGTGTGTTTTGTAATAATAATCAAAATCTACAAAGTAACTAGTAACTGAAGTTTTCAAATAATTGTAGTAAAAGTACAATATTTTCCACTGAGATGTACTTTGGTGGAGTAGAAGTAAAAGTATTGAAAATTGGAACTACTCAAATAAAGTAAAACTAATAATGAATGTACTTAGTTACTTTACACCACTGTGTATTGGTGCTTTAAGTGCGGTATGTCTTAGTAATAGAATCTGAGTAGTTCTTCCACCACCACCATTGACTGCACCAGAACAGACCCAGGCCGCAGGCTGGGACAGGACCTCCAATAGATGCAAGCCTTTGCGCCCCTAGGGTTCGTTGGGCTTATAATAACAGACATGCTTTTTCCAGGACTTTCATAAACAGAACTTCTTTAAATATACCGTAATGCATATTATTCTGAGGTCCACACAATAATTTCCTCTTTTTTTTCCCCTTCTCCTCCCCATACCAAATGTGAGTGGTTTGTATTAGTTTTCCATTCGGTCAAGTCGTTTGGGGACCTCTTCCTCCCCCACCCAGCATGGCGTCTCTGCCGGCTGGAAACCTCACATGTTCAAAACTCTTTCTTTTTAGGATTGATATTCAGAAACGGCAAATGTAGCAGATCTACAAGCTGAAAACGTGTCACTTTGCGCCGCGTTTCGAGCTTGCAGATCTGCTACGTTTGATGCTTTTGCACTGTTGTGTGATCAAGTAGGGCGCTAATTTTACGAAAAAACACAAAAGAAATATGGAGATAAGAGGTTTCTGCCCGACAACAACGATGTACATCGCCCCTCGGAATGCGTCACTCAGTTTGCAAAAGTCAACTTGCGCAAATGTTTCTGTACTTCCCCTTTTCAGAGACCGAACCATCTTGCCAGATTCTTAACTTGGGTCAGACACCGATCCTGATTTTGGTAGTGAAGATCGTCTGTTTTTTACCTATATTATTGCGAACGCAGTGAGCACTTACTATGAGACCTAGCAGATCATGTCTGTGTGTGTGTCTGTCTGTCTGTCTGTCTGTCCCGCTTTTGTGCCCATATATGGAGCTGAGTGATTACGTCACCATGACTCAGCCATAACCATATAAGGAGTCCCCAAAGCAGCTAGTACGAGCTGCGTTCGCTTCCCGCGTTTGCGCGTCTTACTGGTTATAGTTACCGGTATATTATCTTGGCTAAAATGGCAACATTTTTTCATCAAATTGTAACAGTTAAGATTTTATTAATGTTTACTTTTTGAGAACATTATACTCATGCGTAAAACAATAGATAACAATAAACACAAAAAACTTTTTTTTCCTACCACTCGTTAAGCCCTATTAATTAAAATAAATCATAAATAGCAGATTATCATTTTCACCTATTATTATGACATGAGCAAAATAGTGGAAAGTGGATACAAAAACAGGACTTGTTTCTTTGTTTTACCGTCAATAAAAGTCGAAAAGAGGCCCATACATCGGCCTGACCAATACATTGGTCTGGCTCCCTGGGGTAATGCATCACTCAGCCCTATGCAACAGTGTGTCTCTGTACTTCCCCGTTCACTGTCCCTGTCTGCTTTCTGTAGACTGCTTTCAAACCGCAGCGTGTGCCAAGCTCAGGAATCATTATCGTTGATTTGACCCACAATCCAACCCATTGATGCTGAGTGCCAAGCAGGGAGGCATTGGGTCCCATTTTTACAGTCTTTGGTATGACCCGGCCGGGGATCGAACCCCTGACCTCCCAGTTTCAGGGTGGACACTCTAACCACAAGGCCACTGTCTGGTGTGTAAAAGCAGGAGGATAAATACTCTGTGACAGGCTGACCAAAGTGTTCAAATACACTAACACTAGTATGTACGTATGCGTTGTGTTGTGTGCCCCCCCCCCCTCCCCCTGCAGTCAGACGTGATCCACCAGAGTGTCTATGAGCTCATTCACACAGACGACAGGGGCCTGTTCAGACAGCAGCTGCACTTCGCCCTCAACCCCAAACCCTTCACCCAGGAGCCCGGTTCAGATGGTAAGATGTTTACACATAACGGTAAAACCCAAAACCCTTCACCCAGGAGCCCGGTTCAGATGGTAAGATGTTTACACATAACGGTAAAACCCAAAACCCTTCACCCAGGAGCCCGGTTCAGATGGTAAGATGTTTACACATAACGGTAAAACCCAAAACCCTTCACCCAGGAGCCCGGTTCAGATGGTAAGATGTTTACACATAACGGTAAAACCCAAAACCCTTCACCCAGGAGCCCGGTTCAGATGGTAAGATGTTTACACACATCTTACCATCTTACACAAACCTACAAATACAAATACTCTGTGTAGCTTTGGATCTTTGTATCTTTTGCATCTGCCCGTGTGAGCGCAGCATTAGCCTCAACCTCAAAGCCTACTCTACACCCATACAGGAGCCAGGGTCAGATTGTAAGATGGACAGAACTAATCAATGTACACGAAAAAGCTTGTTGACCGGAGTTTGTTTACCGGTCAACCCTCCCGGGACCATTTTGTTATTTTTATTTTGTTAAATTATCCAATGTGTACACTCGACACATACACTCAACCTTTTGCAAAGAGCATTTTATTTTATTTTATTTATTTTTTCGTCAGCTATGCCAGGTAGCAGTGACACGGTGAACTATGACCCTGATCGTCTTCCCCCGGAGAACTCCTCCTTCCTGGAGAGAAGTTTTGTCTGTCGCTTCCGCTGTCTCCTGGACAACTCCTCTGGCTTCCTGGTAAGACCCTACCTCACCACTATTGATGTCCCGATCATGTTTTTTTTCCTCCTGATCCGATCCATATCACAATAGTACAATATCCAAAATCACAGATTATAGCCAGTCTAATATCATGATATGTATATAAGATTGATACTAGGGATGTCCTGATCAAGTTTTATTTTGTTGTTGCTCCCATCTGATTCGATCATTTGAAAATGATGTGATCGGCCCCCGATTTCCGATCGCACGATCTGATCGGGACAACCCTACTAGTCACCACATATTATTTATTACAATGATCAATATGGTGACCCTACAGTACCTCACCGCTATTGAAGTCCCGATCATGTTTTTTTCCCTCCTGATCCGATCCATATCACAATAGTACAATATCCAAAATCACAGATTATAGCCAGTCTAATATCATGATATGGATATAATATTGATACTAGGGATGTCCTGATCACGTTTTCTTTTTGTTGCTCCCATCTGATTCGATCATTTGAAAATGACGTGATCGGCCCCCGATTTCCGATCGCACGATCTGATCGGGACAACCCTACTAGTCACCACTCACCACGTATTATTTATTACAATGATCAATATGGTGACTCCCTGTCCTACCACCACCAGGCCATGAAGTTTCAAGGGCGGCTGAAGTACCTCCACGGTCAGAGCTGTGTGAGCGAGGACGGGACGCGCATCCAGCCACAGCTGTCCTTCTTCTCGGTGGCCATGCCCGTCCAGCCTCCCTCCATCCTGGAGATCCGGACCAAGACGCTCATCTTCCAGACCAAGCACAAGCTGGACTTCACTCCCATGGGCATCGACAGCAGGTGATGATGATAGCCATTTGACCCATTAAGACCTGAGGCCCATTACATACAAATGTCTTGTCTAAATCTAAATGTCTAAATCTAAAACTGTTTTCTGAAGAAAAATAAATCACTGCTCAAACCTTTTCATATCAATAGCTATATGCATTTGGCCTCCGAGCCCTATCTCAAACATATTTTGTTCCAGGGACCCCCAGAATATGAATATGAGATTTTCATACAAAATAATATCATAAGTAATTGACAATATCACAAGTATTTTTGGTCGATTTGTTGATATAATAGAAATAAATTAATCGCCCAGCCTTAGCTTCTAGTGCGGGCGGTCAGTGTGTATACAGTAGTGCATACAACAACAGCAGGCTGTATACTAGTGATTTGAATGGCCTAAGATCAAAATCAGCCAAGACAACAATTTAGGCAATTTAGGCATTTCTTATCCAGAACAACCATACAAAGTGCAAGACCAAAATAATTTAAATGAATCCTTGTCAACAAACCGTCAAGTACTGAGAGGACAAAGAAAACAATTAAATGCTACAAAGTTACCTGTAAACATCGGACCAAATCTAAAAAAGACACTTTGCATGTATGGTCAAGCAACAGTAAAATATCTAAAATAGCCAACATCTGCATATTATAACTAACATCAACTGAGAAAAGTATGGTAACAGTTTACCTACTTATAGATTACTAGAATTTCGTGCCCGCTTCGCTTCCACAGCCTAATTACTAAAGGATTGTGACTGTGGGACAGACATACAGTCTGACATACAATAGGCTACACGTGTGCACAGTTAATAAACAATGACCTATATGTCCAGAGTTCTTAAATTAACATAGTTGGATTTTAACAGAAAGACAATGCCATAAATCAGTCAAAGTACAGACTCAACAGTAGCACACAGCATGCAAGGCAGCGATGCATGCATGCAAACATGTTTCTCCAGCTGAGATTTAGTGTCTCCATCTCTCTCTGGAAGAGGTTGCACATGACCTGTACGGCCACACTGAGGCGCTCCAACACAAACACATGAAGCTTCAGCTGACACAAAACAACACCACGCTGTTTGTCCAAAACACACAATAACTCCTCTCCCGTCATGTGTTATCTTTAGCCATATAGACTCCATTTGACCCAAATCAACACCAATGCTAGCCTGTTTGTCCAAAACACACTATCTGCTCTCCACGTTTCTATATATATATATATATATATATATATATACATTCCGTCGGTAAATCCCTGTAGGCTATACCCACATATTGGTAGCCTATCCCAATATTGGCGTGACACATTTCACTTGAATAATGTTGTGTGCGCGCGTGCGGAGAAATACAGTTATTTAATGAATCGCATGTTGGTGAGCTCTTGCCGTGTGTGATCTTCGGCGCGGGGCTGAGGGGGTCCGCGGTAGTATGCGTGGTAGTCCACTGTCCGCGAGTACAATCACTGAGTCTGTTACCCATTAAATCCTTACTCTAACATTAAATCAGCGAGTATGCTCGGCACTCGCTGTTTGTGTGTGTGTGTGTGGGACACGTGTGTGTGTGTGTGGGGGGGTGGCTTACAGGCGTGCGTGTGTGTGTGTGTGTGTGTGTGTGTGTGGCGTGGCGAGAGAGAGAGAGAGAGATCGTGGCTTCCAGGCGTGCGTGTGTGTTTGTGTGCACGCCAGGCGTGCGTGTGCGTGCAGGCGTGTGTATGTGTACTGGGGAGTTGGCTGTCATGTTAATATTTCGGCACGAACCAAGTAGTGACAAAGAACAATGTTGATGTAAGTAAGGGATTCGCTGTGTCAGTGATATTTTAAATACAGACATTTAGAAGGAATAAGCAAAATCGCGAGGCTCCAATTCCTCTTCCTTGTTTCTCTTCTCCTGCGTGAGATGAGATTCTGAGACTGTGAAAGCTAGTGTGGGAGCGGGCCTGGTGTGGGCCTATTAGAAGACAGGGCAGTGTTGCCAGGTTTGCGAATTGTAAGCGAGTTGTAGTGTGTGTGTAAGTAGCGTGGTTTAAAGGCCTTGTTTCTGGGCCTGTTGGGGCAACAGCATAGGCAACAGTGGTTAGTGTTCCGTGTAGGGAAGGCTCGGGGGTGTGGGTGATTGGGGCGATAATGTTTGTAGTAAACAAATGCATTGGCGGCGTGAGTGTGGAAGGGAGGCAGTGTTGGTGCCAATGCAACGACCATTGTTTGGCGGCTGGTGGTCAGTGTTGGCGAGGGGCGCCTTAGGAGGAGATAGCGTTGGAACACTGCGAAGGGTAAGTGTGTGACGTCACTGCCCGTGTGAGTGTGTGTGAGTGTAGTGTGTAAGATGGTGTTGTGGGCGTTGCAGTAGCGACGTAGCTGTTCGTGGCTTTGGGTTCCTTGCCATGAGTTGGGTACAACTTCTCAAATGTATAATAGATTATAACATTAACGTAAAACTGAAATATCTCATAGATAGAAGTGATTAGCAAATATAAAAATTTGTCTCATCTGCAACTGTGAGTGTTTAATAGTTCTCCATGTGTAGTACTGTACATGCACACATTCTTGCCAAGCTGAGGAACCAGTTTTCAAAATGCTTTGGCTCCAAACGCCATCTGTTGGTGAATCCCAATAGACTGCAAAACTGCAACTGGGACGAAGATATTGACCTTACTCTCTGGGCTGAACTGAACAATCTGGAAAATCTAATAGCTCACAATGTATCACAACAATGCAAGATATTAAGTGGAGAGTGAAAGCAGCGGGGCCTACTGTAGTACAGTATGAATACAGCCCGTTGGAATCAGGTCAACTTTTGTGTAGGGTTTATTTAAGGACACTCACGAGTTATGTTTTTCAGCAGTGTCAGCTGTGTCCACAACACATGAGATGAGACCGATGAGATATGTCCGTTTTTTTTAATAGCATACTTACTGCAACTTTACAAGAGTAAAAAAAGGCTAACCTGTTGTTTTGTGTGTGTCTCTCTTGTCTCTCCAGGGGGAAGGTGGTCCTGGGTTACTCTGAGATTGAGCTGTGCATGAGGGGCTCCGGCTACCAGTTCATCCATGCTGCAGACATGATGTACTGCGCTGACAACCACATTCGCAGTACGTTGACACACTTTGCTCTATAGGTTCATAGGTTCAGGATTTGTCCCGAACCTATGAGCAGTCCACCGATGAGCCAAGACAATGTTATATGTTTTATGGTTTAGTTGGTTTTACGAGTGCATGGGTGGTTTTAGTTATACGAATTTAGGAATCCAGGGGGCCCCCAGCAAAATGAGTTACTATAGCATTACAATCATTTATAACACTTTATCCATTTATACGTTGGCTATTAAAAAATAGCAGATGTACAAGCTGGCAGCGCATCATAAATCTGAAATCACCAAACATTTTCAGTTGGGGATCTGCAGCCAAATACATATCAATTTGAGGGTGAAGTTTGATAACCACTGCCTTAGCTGACCAAAGATCTAATCCTGCAGCACTTTATTGTCACATCACAGTACAAGAGGGGGTGAAATTTGGGGGTGAAATTTGTTTTTGTTCATAGTTCCCATCATGTCGTTATTCCAAGAAAAAAAGGAAAAATAGGGGGCAAGGAGATCAAGGCAGGAAAAATATTTTTACTGGTCACTGGTCGATTTAGTGTGTGAATGAATCTAAAGTGTAATGATGACTTTTCCCTTTCCCTGGCAGTGATAAAAACAGGAGACAGTGGCTTGTCGGTGTTCAGATTGCTGTCCAAAACAGCAGGCTGGGTGTGGGTGCAGGCCAACGCCAAGGTGGTCTTCAAAGGAGGGAGGCCTGACTTCATCATCGCACGCCAGAGAGCTCTAGTGTAAGTGCTGCTATACTGTATGCTGTCGATGTCAGGCAAGATACCTCATACCCCATATCCAAACTTTTTGTGTTTTCAAACAGGTTTGTCTGTCTGAAAATACAAGTAATGATAGCAACCTGAGTTTGTTACTGCGAGAGTGAGGTCTAGCCAACACCAACATTGGATCGCTGCCCTCCACACTTTCCTATCTAACATCAGGTTCTTGAGCTCTGCAGTGTTGTTTGCTAAGCCGTCCGTGGCCATTTTCCTTTTCACAGTAACGCTGAGGGCGAGGAGCACCTTCGCCAGAGGAGGCTGCAGCTGCCGTTCAACTTCACCACGGGGGAGGCCCTGCTCTACGAGACGGGACCCAGCCTGGACGTCACCCAGTTCCAGGGTCCTGGCGGTCCTGCCGGTCCTGCCGGTCCTGCCGATCTTGGCGATCCCTCTGCACCATCCACGCCTACACCCATGCTCCCTGGCCTTCCTGTGAACAATCCCCCTCCCAGGTCCCTGCTGGACTGCTTCCTCAACCAGGGCGAGGATGTCTACTCCCAGGTTGGTATGTCGCATGTGTTGCACAGTGAAAATAGTCTATCGATGTGGCACAGAGAGCCTGCCATTGGCACTTATTCAGTGAAACATTAGTGAATTGTCCATGCATTGTCACAAAGGTGTGTGTGTGTGTGTGTGTGTGTGTGCGGGGGGGGGTAAATATGATCATTCACTGCCGCCTTTTTATGCTGTTGATGAATTGAATACAAACAAGTCATTTTATCCTTAATGTCTGGCTGCACCACGTGCTGTTTAATTTTTTTACTAATAAAGTATTAATTAATCAATCAATCAACTAACTGTATCACACCTCTGTTTCTCTCCACCCAGCCTGTGGAGGCTCCACTGCCCATAGACCAGGTGTTCATGGACAGCCGGGCGCTGGTCAACGTGCCCAGCAACTCCTGGCAGGAGGGAGAGCCCACGCTGAGCGGCAGCCTGGTGCAGGTGAAGGAGGAGAGCGACCCGTCCATGGCGGCCATGATGGACGCCCTGGAGAAGATGGTGGAGGGCGGCGAGCTGTGCACGGCCCTGCAGGGCCTGAACGTGGACCCGGCCGAGCTGATGGAGTGGGAGAACGCCCTGCAGAAGGCCGACAACACCAAGACGGAGCTGGACAGCATTCTCACCAACGACATCCTGAACTACATGGACAACGTGTTGTTCAAGGACCCCGGCGAGGCCTGCCTGGACGCCGGCCAAAGCAGCTGCTTTGCGGCGGTCAACAACAACCACCACCAAAGAGAGACCAGAGAGGCGTTCAACCTGGCGATGGTGGAACCTCTGCCCTCGGTCCAGCCCGCGCAGCAGTGCGACCCGCAGTTGTTTCAGAGGCACGGTTTCGGCCACCCGTCGTGCGTCGTACCGGAGAACGGCCTATACGCCCAGCAGTCCCCGCAGCAGGGCACAAGCGTCAGTCTGGTGGGTATGGCGGTGGAGGCGGGGCAGAGCTTGTCGGAAGCCGCCGGCCAAGCGTTCAGCGCTACCCAGAAACTCTCCCATTACGGTCCCCTCCCCCTGACTGACGCCAGCAACGCCCCCCTGTCCCCACCGTCGCTGCATCTTCCGGACATATTTAGCCCGTCGATCGAGAGCTCGATCCCGGAGCTTGCCCTCCCCGCTAACGCGGGGAGTAACAATGGCTCGGTCCAGTTCCGGGCCTGCGGGCAGGCACCGCTCAGTCACGTGGGCCACATTCAGTCCAGCCAGAACCATGCCTTCCAGCAGTGCCAGCAGAATGGCCCGCTGCTACACAACTCTGCTCAGCAGCCACACAATGTAGCACCCAGTGCAGCGGCGGACACACTGCCCTCCCTCATTCCATGCAGTAGTGACTTCCAATCGCCCGCCGGCTCCAGTGCAATGCACAGCGTTCCCGGTCCTTTTCCTGCGGCCTGCCTGCAAGGCGCCGCCCCATTTCAAGCTGCGCAACAGAATAACCACAGGGTTCAGCAGTGGCTGCACAGTCAGCAGCAGAAGCTGCTGTCCCCGGCTGTCGCTGTGCAGAACGGACACAAGCTGCTGCCGCCGCCCTGCCCGGGCCAGACGACCCAAGAGGGCCAGAGACTCCCCCCATACGGCCCCTGGTCGCACAATATGAACGGACTGAACCACACGCAGCAGCAGCAGCGAGGTCTACTGGGCCTGGCCCCGGGCCAGCAGGCTCCACCCAGCAGCTGCATGTTCGACAAGCGCTCGCTGCCCGCGCCCAGGGGCGGCAGTGGCGCGATGGCTGGCACTGCGGCAGCTCCCTCTGTGTCTCTGTGCCAGGGGGGCGACAGCACCTTGGACCAGAGCCCCCCCCAGGGGTCCTGCTACTTCCAGTGGGGCCGCACTGAGCCCATGGTGGGCACGTCCGCCATCGTCCAGGAGAACGCCACCGTCAGCCCCCCGTCTCACCCGCTCCTCACCCCCAACCTGTCCTCCCCGGAGGAGCTCCTCGCCATGCAGCGATACCTGGAGTGCAATGATCAGACGCAGGTAAACCTACACCTACATTCATATGAGTACTTCTGCCTACCACTAGCCAAAGAGAAATGTACACACTCTCTCTCTCAGTCTGTGTTTCATTATGTGCTTCCTTCTGGGGCTGTTATTTTCAGTTGAATTCCTAAAGCCTTCTCAGTAGTAATTCTTCCCAGCTAAGTCCTGCCCTATGCGGGAGCTAACTATTTCCGTAGACAACGCCCTGGTAACGTCTGTCCCAACAGTCAGGAATCTTGGTGTTGTCCTGGACAGTCGGCTCTCGTTCAAAACTCACATCACAGCTGTCACTCGATCCTGTAGGTTCACACTCTATAACATACGACGAATTAGACCGTTCCTCACCCAGGAATCAGCCCAGCTCCTAATCCAGACAACAGTCTTGTCAAAACTCGACTATTGTAACTCCCTCCTTACTGGCCTACCAGCATGTGCACTTAAGCCTCTCCAGCTGATCCAAAATGCCGCAGCTCGCTTGGTCTTCAACCAGCCAAAATTCTCACATGTCTCCCCCCTGCTCCGCTCCCTCCACTGGCTCCCGGTCGCTGCCCGCACAGAATACAAAACTCTGATGCTGGCATTCAAAGCAACCAAAGGTATGGCTCCCCCATATCTTGCAAGTATGATCGAACCCTACAAACCCTCCCGCTCACTCAGATCAGCCAACGCAGGGAAGCTGGAAGTACCCTCACTAAAAACGCCGGGACAACGCTCCACACGTCCCAAACTCTTCCCGATCCAAAACTGTGGAATGCACTTATAGCATGTTATGTAGACAGCATAAGTGCATTGTATGTAGTCATAGCACGTCATAGTACATATGTATAGCATAGTAGTATAGATGTATAGTTTATATGTATAGTTTCATTATATAGATATTCCACTGTTACTTTCTTAGCTTACGCATGTTTCATGATAAATGTTTTTATGTGATGTATTCCCATGCTTTTTTGTTCTTGCTTAATGTAAATCGCTCTGGATTAAGAGCGTCTGCTAAATGCCTAAATTGTAATTGTAAATTGTAAATGTGAGACCTAGCATAATCCCACAGTGAGGCTGAGGCCTTGTGATGGCTATTTATATATATATATATATATATATATATATATATATATATATATATATATATATATATATTTTTATGTCTGTTTCCCCTCCCCTGTAATTTCACTGAGCTGTACAACACTGCAATCAGTGTATAGTAGGCATGTAACGATTCACTCAACTCACAATACGATTTGTATCACGAATTTTTATATAATTTATCTTCCCCCTGAGCTTTTTTCATTTTTTTTATTGAACTACATTGCAAAAGAAGTAGGCATTACTTTTGACAGTGGTGAAACATAATTGCCTTCCTTAATGAGCATCAACGACCATCATCACCTGGCCACAGTCACAGACACACACAGCTCCCCTCTACTGCTCTACTACTGAAAGTCACTCTCATTTCTCTCCAAAAGCACTTGAATATGATGGAATATGACTAAAGCTCACATTTCACATCACACACCATAATTCACTAGCCCCACCATAAATCACTATTTATCACTAATCACTCATTATCTTTTTAGAAAATATATTTTTTTATTTTAATAAATCGATTCATATCTCTAGGTCGTCCTCAGACGAGCCTTCCATCGTCCCTTCCAGTCATCCCGGTTCTCCATACATCCGGCCAGCTCGTTGGTGCTTTACGCTCCTGCATCTTTCTTGAGTACATCCACATTATGTTGTGACCGGTGCCCATGTGTTGGTTCCCACAGCACCAGTTTGCTGGCTGGGAGCTCTTGGTGTCTTTGGCAGTGTCCTGCGAGTCTTATTCTCCTGGCTGCTATTTTGTCGCTCACCCTGAATATTCCGGCATACAGATTCTCGTTGGTAACATGTGTAACCTATTGTCAGGATTAATATCGATATATATCGATATACGATATATCGTTTCATGCCTAGTGTATAGCCCTGATGACATCACCTGCTAGGACAGATCCAGTACTATTACATTTAATTACTTCTTAAAGGGACACTTTACCCTTTTTGCTAAAGAATTATGAAAATGACGTTTAGAAGCTTTAGAACACTTTCCTGGGGGTCTTTATGTGTGTAATATGTGGTTTTAGATATTTTAGATTGTAGCAGTGAGCCCAGTGTCTCTGATGTCATGGACACTGGGCTCACTTCCTTCCTAGCCTGGGCACCATTTCATTTCGATATATGATCCGGTCGGGAGCGGATGATATCGTTACGTCATGTTGTAGTATTGTTTTGTAGTCGACAGGCAGGAACAACAGGCGTCAACTTTATTGAGGGAAAAGGAAGGTTCCTTCCTTTTCCCTCAATAAAAGCTCTCGCTTTTATTGAGAAAAATCGGTTTGAGGGAAAAGGAAGTTGTCGCCTGTTGTTCCTCCCTGCCTGTCAAAACAATACTACAACATGACGTAACGATATCATCCGCTCCCGAGAGGATCATACGGACTTTTGAAACAGAGACCAGGCTTTCCACCACATCGGAGGAAAGCCTGGTCTCTGTTTCAAAAGTGAGGCGAGGTTACTTCCTTCCTGGACTACTTGTCTCAGTAAGACAGCCCTCCCCCTATCCACAAGGAGGAGCAGTGCACCAAAGAATTATGGGAATTGTAGTCCAGGAAGGAAGTGAGACCAGTGTCCATGACATCAGAGACACTGGGCTCACTGCTACAATCTAAAATATCTAAAACCACATATTACACACATAAAGACCCCCAGGAAAGTGTTCTAAAGCTTCTAAACGTCATTAACATATATATTTTTGCAAAAAGTGTCCCTTTAAGGTTAAAGAGCTGAGAGGCTGGGTGGTTTAAATAGTTTTTGCAAAAAGTCAAATCTCCGTAATGACATCAACGTACTGTTTTAAAAAAAATGAGTACTTCACCCATTTCCCAGGCTTACGTTCGTATAACTGGTCCACTCCTGTCCTCACTAATGCTCATTATAAGAGGGCTACTCTATGAAATCTAGGAAGAAGTTTAATCTTAAACATATTTTATACAATATGTAGTCCTGATCTCTGCTTCAGGTGGTTCGGGCATCTGGTTAGGATGCCTCTCTCGAAGCATCTCTCTCAGCTATAATAATAGTTAGTTATAGTTATTCTGGGGGTACCTGGCACAAAACATTTACAGATGCGTACTGATTTAGAAGGCATTTGTATAGTCGGCCTCATGGGTCTTTTTCTTGTAAAGATTTTTTTAGTTAGTTTCTAGTGGAGATTGACAGGAAAGAGGGGGAGAGAGAGAATGGGAGAGACATGCAGCAAAGGTCTTCATGAACGGGACTCGAACATGCAACACGCTGTCAGGCCAGAGCCTATATGTGGCATGCGCCTGGACCACTAGGCCAGCGGGCGCCCCTCATGGGTCTTAAAGGGACACTTTTTTTGCAAAAACATATATGTTAATGACGTTTAGAGGATTTAGAACACTTTCCTAGGGTCTTTATATGTGTAATATGTGGTTTTAGATATTTTAGATTTTAACAGTTCCATGATGTCATGGACACTGGGCTCACTTACTTCCTGGACTACATGTTGTCTCATTAAGACAGCCCTCCCCCTATCCACAAGGAAGAGCAGTGCACCAAAGCATTATGGGAATTGTAGTCCAGGAAGGAAGTGAAAAACCACATGTTACTGACAGGGAATTTGCCATCACCTAAAGGTCATTAGAATACATTGAATTAAGTCTAGACAACCTTAGCTTTGAAGCTCTGAGCCATGCTGTGAGAGCAACCTGTTTCACCTGTCCCCCCCCCCCTTCCCTTCTCACCTCCCACCCTCTCTTCCTTTGTCCATGCTGTGAGAGCAACAGAGTCCTTCTCATCTGCCCCCCCCCCCTTCCCATCTCACCTCCCACCCCCTCTCTTCCTTTATCTATAAGCAAATACTCTCACTCTGCCCCACCTTCTGGGTGGCATCTATCTCTGATATATATACTGTACCTCTCTGTGATATCATTATGCTTGCCTTGGAGACCGGCCTGTGAGCTGGAGCATCCGTGTACTGGTGTACACGTTAAATAAAGATCAACAAAGAGACCTTGCTTGCCTCCTGAATCCTCACGCGTTTAGAGTGTGTAAAACTGCCACGTCATACACATACATAATGACCCCAGGAAAGTGTTCTAAATCTTCTAAATGTCATTAACATGTATTTGTTTGCAAAAAGGGTCCATTTAACACATTGTGTCTTTTCAAATCCAACCGTTGGATCTCCATCTTTTAATGTTTTATATTGATTAACAACGTTTACCTTCTGCTCATCACCAGGTCCCGAGCCTCCCTGCTGAAAACAACGGATTATACTCCTTACCCCCTCTAGTGGACGGAAACGTGTACTTTTCAGAGCAAACCCAAACCAACTGCTGCAACTTCTAAAGATGGCAGCCACGCCGTGTGGTTTTCATCCCTGAGAGGGTCAAACTGAGGACAAGAGGAAGGAAGTTCACATTTTAGCCCACAAACGGCGCTTTTACCCATGGACTATACATGTCCCCATGTGACTATAATCATATTTTTTACATTAAGCTTTTGTCTCATATTATCAATGTTGTCCACATTCTTGTACTATATGCCAAGCAGTGGCCTTGTCTGCTTCCAGTGATAATGAAGTATAAATCCACAAGTGCATTTATCAGGATTTTTGAACATGAGCCAGCGAGAAGAGATTTTGGTGGAATTTTTCCATAATGAAACCAAAGGAATATGCTTTAAATGGTGCAATCCATATTCACTTCTCCCCTGGTTTGTAGCCAGGGGGACACACATCAATTTCTTGGACTTAAACACATATGCATAAAAAAGAGAATATAATCTTTTTTTGTTGCTGTTGTTTGTTTTGTTTTTTTTAATCATAGTGATTATGAGTTTCATCTGCCATTTGAAAAATGGAACATCTGCTCTTGTTATTTCTTTTTTAAAGGATCGCTCACTACGGAATATTACTGAAGTCAACATCTATTTTTAAGGTCCATCTATGAATGACAGCGTATTTTTCTTCCTTTTTTCCTTATTTTTTCCCAAATGGATACAGTACCTTTCATTTTTGGAATAAAACCCGTATGTAGGACTTGCATCAATGTACAGTATAAATGCAATTTGAAAATCTTATATTTGTATCATTTGTATGTTGTCTATATTAATGCGTTGACATGGTTATGTTGTGTTGTGTATGTGTGCATGCGTGTTGAATCAATGCTCAGCTGGCTCCCACAGAGCAATAGGAAGATTCGCACAAAACATAGGAAAAAAAGAAAACTGAGCGTTTTTCTGGACTTACAATTTGTTTCAGATTTTTTCCAGACGTCGCTTGCGTCTCCTCCTCGGACGTGTACAAAATGTCCTACCAAGCAAGTTGTGTGTTCTTTCCTGTACAAAGACAGAAAACAAAACAGCATTTCGGTTTTAACATTGTTGTATGCACTATATACCCAGTGGTTCCCAACCTTTTTATGGATTCAAGGCCCACTTGAATATCTCGAAAGCGTTCGCATCTGACCAAGTGGTTAGGTGGGTGGGCAGATATCGTTGTGAGAACATGTTTATTTTAACGATCGATCGATCAAAGAATCAATGGATCGATTGTGTACCGGCTTAATTGGATCAATGGAAATAACAAAGTATACTTTACGTTCCTATTTATCGGTGTCACAATGAAACGTCATTTTCTTTCCACCTTTTTAAAAGAAAGAAATACCATGATTTCATTTTTATTTTCTTAGTTTTTTCATTCATTTTTAGTATTCATATTATATTTGCAATATCCTCACAGGTTGGGAATCGCTGCACTACTACGAAATGTTTCAGAGCAGCAATTTAGGGATGCTTTGAAAAGTGATGCTGATCACTGTTATCCCACAGCAACAACTGTGTAACATGTAACATGTCATAAACAAAGCGTGAAAAGTGTGCATTTAGAGCAATCGTTAAAAAGCTGCAATCACTAACTTTTTTTTGTCACGATCATGACACTTTAGTTGTCATATAATTGTCATCACAAAATAATTGTGATTAACGTTGGAACATACATACATTTCTGTTTGCCATTTTTCCGTTTACACAAACAATTGCACAAGGCATTATTGACGTGTAATGTAAATGTACAATGAAATGACTGACACTGAGCGGTGCCAATAAATCAACAATAAGTAATGTACTATGGCCAATACATGACATTTTTAATAATTGTATACTTTCAAAAATGTTAAAAAGAATAGTGGAAATGGCCGATCTACAAGCTCACAACGTGTCACTTCGATGTTAACTTGTAGATCTGCTTTTTAAGTTTTTTTTTTTTTTTTTTTTTTTTACATGTACTTAACACAAATCGTGTCCCTGGCACAAAATTATTTTCAGATGGGGAGGGGGTCTTTCACATACAAATAAAAGGTTTGATGACACTGCTGTACCTGATACCGGTTGGTTAAAACAATGTTTCATTCACTAAACAACAGTTATGGATTGCAGCTTTTAATATAAATATTGGTTAATATAAAACCAAATCAATATAGTCTTATTGATAGGCTTCACTATTTTTTTTTAAACATAATGGATCAGTACAGATTGATCCATATTGGCCAATATAGAGCGCCTGTAATGTTGTTATTGCACATACCTAACTGCAGCCAGTGGTGATCTTTTTTTTTTTTTTTTACTTAAGTAAAAGTATCAATACTGCAAAGTACCAACAGAACTACTCATTTTGCAGAATGTCCCATTTCACATCTTTAGCTTGGCTATTTTCAAATGCCTGAAATGTATACAAAGCGGTTAATGTATATTTTGGAATAATAATCAAAATCTATGAAGTTACTAGTAACTAAAGTTGTCAAATAGTAAAAGTACAATATTTGCCTCTGAGATTTAATGGAGTAGAGGTAAAAAAAAGAAAACATCATATGAAACTCAGGAGATTGGTGGCCTTAAAAACTGTTTGCTTTTTTTGTGTTATTTGACCAATGGCATTATGACCCAACAATATTGAAGCAATATTGAATATTGAAGGGGCATATCGCGACACATTGTTGGCTTGTAGATTGTGTTGTTTTTGGCAAGCAGCGGTGTACATGCAACAAAATATATATGAAGGGCCTTCCCACTCTAAAGAATGGTAATGCTAATTGCTAACTAATTGTGATAATGATGTGAGCATCCCACAAGGATGCTAGTGCATACAACAGCAATGACAACACGCATACATGTGTGTGGGGAGGAACTGATAGGCACAATGACCTGAATTGAAGATTAAATAAACGGGGAAAATGTACTGCTAAGAATTGGCTACTAAAAACAATGGTTAACAGGGGTTGAAAATAACTAATTGCAAGCAATCTCGTTGCTGTAATTGAGTAGCTTTTTTTGTTTGTTTCTTTGTACAAAGTTGTTTTGTTGATTTTTGATGAACACTGTTTTTGGAAAGACAAGAAATGTCCTATTGTTAGTGGGTTATTAACAGGGTAGCCTCCCGTTTCACTGTTATTATTATACTGTCAGGAGGAGATTCCATTGTGTTTGCTTAGAACCGCATGTCCCTTCCTTAAAGCGTTGTCCTCTTATACAGTAGAACCATTTGGACCATGGTCCACTTTGCTAGGTGTAGCAAGGGTCATTTGCTGGTCATTTATTGGGGGGGGGGGGGGGCTTATCTGTGAGCTTGTATATCAGCCGCCTTGTCCTTCCCGATAATCAAGCACAAAGAGCTATTGTCACAATTTGTCATACAAAGAAGTAAGAATTAATAACTTATCCCCCATACCTCCCTGTTTTTTTCGTTATTTATTGTTTTATTTTTGTTGTTCTTGAATCCTTGGTAGATGATATTCATATTTTGAATTGGTTACGGTCAGTAATGCCACATTGACCCTTTCTCACATTGACTCTTTTCTCTGTGAGTAGATTTCAACAATCAATCTTTGAGTAACATACAAATCAGGTGAATAACAGCACTTCTACTTGAGGAGGAGACTGTAGAACTCTTTCCACTCTTCCACCCCAGCCTTAAGACGGTTCTTCTGTCGCGTGTCCTCCCGTAAGCAAAGGACATTATGAACGAAATGCCTTGTCACGACTGTGCCTTGTGATATGTCTGGCCATTGCAGCATGGAATACCTGCGGTAAATGAATGCTTCTTATTTGTCACCATGTTATATTTGTTTTGTTTCATTTAGTTTTTATGTTCTTATATCTGCCTACTTCTACCATATTCTACGCTTTCTAAAAAAGAAAAAGCATTTGCCCCACAACTATACAGTTTTATCTTAATCCACATGTATTTAGCCAAGTATACAGTGAATAGCATATTATATATCATAATGATGAAAATAACCACCCTTTTGCCAATTGTTTCTTTTTCATATTAAATATATTTGCAATTATTTGCTGAACGTTATCTGATTTTGTCATAAACACAATGTCACTGTACATTGGTGGCTTTTTATTAGCAGGTGTTAACAAGTATAAGCAAGACGTAGTATGTCGTCTCTGTCGTGTGGTAGCCTCATAGTGTATGTCCAAAAGGGTAGGCTACTTTTCAGGACAGAAACTTCAAAACATTTCAAAGTAAAAGGTTCCAGGCTTACCACATGTGTCTCCAGGGACACATGGCTGCGTATAGGAGTGGCTAGCACCACTCAAAAAATGTGGGGGGGATGTGTGGCCAACAAGGGCTTATGTGGGGTGGCCAATGAGAGCTTATGTGGGGGGTCAATAAGGGCTTGTGTGGGGGGCCAATGAGAGTTTATGGGGGGGGAAATAAGGGCTTGTGTGGGGGGCCAATAAGGGCTTGTGTGGAGGGGCAATAAGGGCTTTTGTGGGGGGGCAAATTGCGGAAAAATTGCGAAATTGTGAAATTGCGGAAATGGAAATTGCGGAAATTGTGAAATTGCCTAAATGGAAATTGCGGAAATGATAATTGCGGAAATTGCTATAGCCTATATCGTACGGCATACTATAGCGCGCCGTTTTTCATCATTTTTGATGATTTGACAAAAATGAAAAAATGAAAAAAACGGTGGGTTATAGCCCATGTTTTTTGAAATTTTGGAAAAAAAAGTTATCCTCGTTTCTCATCATTTTGGACCATGGGCTATAGCCTATATCGTACGGCATACTATAGCGCTCCGTTTTTCATCATTTTTGATGATTTGACAAAAATGAAAAAATGAAAAAAAACGATGGGTTATAGCCCATGTTTTTTGAAATTTTGAAAAAAAAAGTTAGCCTCGTTTCTCATCATTTTGGACCGTGGGCTATAGCCCATATCGTACGGCATACTATGGCACGCCGTTTTTCATCATTTTTGAGGATTTGAAAAAAATGAAAAATGAAAAAAACGGTGGGTTATAGCCCATGTTTTTTGAAATTTTGAAAAAAAATGTTAGCCTCGTTTCTCATCATTTTGGACCGTGGGCTATAGCCCATATCGTACGGCATACTATGGCACGCCGTTTTTCATCATTTTTGAGGATTTCAAAAAAATGAAAAATGAAAAAAACGGTGGGTTATAGCCCATGTTTTTTGAAATTTTGAAAAAAAAAGTTAGCCTCGTTTCTCATCATTTTGGACCGTGGGCTATAGCCCATATCGTACGGCATACTATGGCACGCCGTTTTTCATCATTTTTGAGGATTTGAAAAAAATGAAAAATGAAAAAAACGGTGGGTTATAGCCCATGTTTTTTGAAATTTTGAAAAAAAATGTTAGCCTCGTTTCTCATCATTTTGGACCGTGGGCTATAGCCCATATCGTACGGCATACTATGGCACGCCGCTTTTCATCATTTTTGAGGATTTGAAAAAAATGAAAAATGAAAAAAACGGTGGGTTATAGCCCATGTTTTTTGAAATTTTGAAAAAAAAAGTTAGCCTCGTTTCTCATCATTTTGGACCGTGGGCTATAGCCCATATCGTACGGCATACTATGGCACGCCGTTTTTCATCATTTTTGAGGATTTGAAAAAAATGAAAAATGAAAAAAACGGTGGGTTATAGCCCATGTTTTTTGAAATTTTGAAAAAAAAAGTTAGCCTCGTTTCTCATCATTTTGGACCGTGGGCTATAGCCCATATCGTACGGCATACTATGGCACGCCGTTTTTCATCATTTTTGAGGATTTGAAAAAAATTAAAAATGAAAAAAACGGTGGGTTATAGCCCATGTTTTTTGAAATTTTGAAAAAAAAAAGTTAGCCTCGTTTCTCATCATTTTGGACCGTGGGCTATAGCCCATATCGTACGGCATACTATGGCACGCCGTTTTTCATCATTTTTGAGGATTTGAAAAAAATGAAAAATAAAAAAAACGGTGGGTAATAGCCCATGTTTTTTGAAATTTTGAAAAAAAAAGTTAGCCTCGTTTCTCATCATTTTGGACCGTGGGCTATAGCCCATATCGTACGGCATACTATGGCACGCCGTTTTTCATCATTTTTGAGGATTTGAAAAAAAAGAAAAATGAAAAAAACGGTGGGTTATAGCCCATGTTTTTTGAAATTTTGAAAAAAAAAGTTAGCCTCGTTTCTCATCATTTTGGACCGTGGGCTATAGCCCATATCGTACGGCATACTATGGCACGCCGTTTTTCATCATTTTTGAGGATTTGAAAAAAATGAAAAATGAAAAAAACGGTGGGTTATAGCCCATGTTTTTTGAAATTTTGAAAAAAAAAGTTAGCCTCGTTTCTCATCATTTTGGACCGTGGGCTATAGCCCATATCGTACGGCATACTATGGCACGCCGTTTTTCATCATTTTTGAGGATTTGAAAAAAAAGAAAAATGAAAAAAACGGTGGGTTATAGCCCATGTTTTTGGAAATTTTGGAAAAAAAAGTTAGCCTCGTTTCTCATCATTTTGGACCGTGGGCTATAGCCCATATCGTACGGCATACTATGGCACGTTGTTTTTCATCATTTTTGAGGATTTGAAAAAAATGAAAAATGAAAAAAACGGTGGGTTATAGCCCATGTTTTTTTAAATTTTGAAAAAAAAAGTTAGCCTCGTTTCTCATCATTTTGGACCGTGGGCTATAGCCCATATCGTACGGCATACTATGGCACGCCGTTTTTCATCATTTTTGAGGATTTGAAAAAAATGAAAAATGAAAAAAACGGTGGGTTATAGCCCATGTTTTTTTAAATTTTGAAAAAAAAAGTTAGCCTCGTTTCTCATCATTTTGGACCGTGGGCTATAGCCCATATCGTACGGCATACTATGGCACGCCGTTTTTCATCATTTTTGAGGATTTGAAAAAAATGAAAAATGAAAAAAACGGTGGGTTATAGCCCATGTTTTTTTTAATTTTGAAAAAAAAAGTTAGCCTCGTTTCTCATCATTTTGGACCGTGGGCTATAGCCCATATCGTACGGCATACTATGGCACGCCGTTTTTCATCATTTTTGAGGATTTGAAAAAAATGAAAAATGAAAAAAACGGTGGGTTATAGCCCATGTTTTTTGAAATGTTGAAAAAAAAAGTTAGCCTCGTTTCTCATCATTTTGGACCGTGGGCTATAGCCCATATCGTACGGCATACTATGGCACGCCGTTTTTCATCATTTTTGAGGATTTGAAAAAAATGAAAAATGAAAAAAACGGTGGGTTATAGCCCATGTTTTTTGAAATTTTGAAAAAAAAAGTTAGCCTCGTTTCTCATCATTTTGGACCGTGGGCTATAGCCCATATCGTACGGCATACTATGGCACGCCGTTTTTCATCATTTTTGAGGATTTGAAAAAAATGAAAAATGAAAAAAACGGTGGGTTATAGCCCATGTTTTTTGAAATTTTGAAAAAAAAAGTTAGCCTCGTTTCTCATCATTTTGGACCGTGGGCTATAGCCCATATCGTACGGCATACTATGGCACGCCGTTTTTCATCATTTTTGATGATTTGACAAAAATGAAAAAATGAAAAAAACGATGGGTTATAGCCCATGTTTTTTGAAATTTTGGAAAAAAAAGTTATCCTCGTTTCTCATCATTTTGGACCATGGGATATAGCCTATATCGTACGGCATACTATAGCGTGCCGTTTTTCATCATTTTTGATGATTTGACAAAAATGAAAAAATGAAAAAAACGATGGGTTATAGCCCATGTTTTTTGAAATTTTGGAAAAAAAAGTTATCCTCGTTTCTCATCATTTTGGACCATGGGCTATAGCCTATATCGTACGGCATACTATAGCGCGCCGTTTTTCATCATTTTTGATGATTTGACAAAAATGAAAAAATGAAAAAAACGGTGGGTTATAGCCCATGTTTTTTGAAATTTTGGAAAAAAAAGTTATCCTCGTTTCTCATCATTTTGGACCATGGGCTATAGCCTATATCGTACGGCATACTATAGCGCTCCGTTTTTCATCATTTTTGATGATTTGACAAAAATGAAAAAATGAAAAAAAACGATGGGTTATAGCCCATGTTTTTTGAAATTTTGAAAAAAAAAGTTAGCCTCGTTTCTCATCATTTTGGACCGTGGGCTATAGCCCATATCGTACGGCATACTATGGCACGCCGTTTTTCATCATTTTTGAGGATTTGAAAAAAATGAAAAATGAAAAAAACGGTGGGTTATAGCCCATGTTTTTTGAAATTTTGAAAAAAAATGTTAGCCTCGTTTCTCATCATTTTGGACCGTGGGCTATAGCCCATATCGTACGGCATACTATGGCACGCCGTTTTTCATCATTTTTGAGGATTTCAAAAAAATGAAAAATGAAAAAAACGGTGGGTTATAGCCCATGTTTTTTGAAATTTTGAAAAAAAAAGTTAGCCTCGTTTCTCATCATTTTGGACCGTGGGCTATAGCCCATATCGTACGGCATACTATGGCACGCCGTTTTTCATCATTTTTGAGGATTTGAAAAAAATGAAAAATAAAAAAAACGGTGGGTTATAGCCCATGTTTTTTGAAATTTTGAAAAAAAAAGTTAGCCTCGTTTCTCATCATTTTGGACCGTGGGCTATAGCCCATATCGTACGGCATACTATGGCACGCCGTTTTTCATCATTTTTGATGATTTGAAAAAAATGAAAAATGAAAAAAACGGTGGGTTATAGCCCATGTTTTTAGAAATTTTGAAAAAAAAAGTTAGCCTCGTTTCTCATCATTTTGGACCGTGGGCTATAGCCCATATCGTACGGCATACTATGGCACGCCGTTTTTCATCATTTTTGAGGATTTGAAAAAAATGAAAAAAAAAAAAAACGGTGGGTAATAGCCCATGTTTTTTGAAATTTTGAAAAAAAAAGTTAGCCTCGTTTCTCATCATTTTGGACCTTGGGCTATAGCCCATATCGTACGGCATACTATGGCACGCCGTTTTTCATCATTTTTGAGGATTTGAAAAAAATGAAAAAATGAAAAAAACGATGGGTTATAGCCCATGTTTTTTGAAATTTTGGAAAAAAAAGTTATCCTCGTTTCTCATCATTTTGGACCATGGGCTATAGCCTATATCGTACGGCATACTATAGCGCGCCGTTTTTCATCATTTTTGATGATTTGACAAAAATGAAAAAATGAAAAAAACGGTGGGTTATAGCCCATGTTTTTTGAAATTTTGGAAAAAAAAGTTATCCTCGTTTCTCATCATTTTGGACCATGGGCTATAGCCTATATCGTACGGCATACTATAGCGCTCCGTTTTTCATCATTTTTGATGATTTGACAAAAATGAAAAAATGAAAAAAAACGATGGGTTATAGCCCATGTTTTTTGAAATTTTGGAAAAAAAAGTTATCCTCGTTTCTCATCATTTTGGACCATGGGCTATAGCCTATATCGTACGGCAAAATATAGCGCGCCGTTTTTCATCATTTTTGATGATTTGACAAAAATGAAAAAATGAAAAAAACGGTGGGTTATAGCCCATGTTTTTTGAAATTTTGGAAAAAAAAGTTATCCTCGTTTCTCATCATTTTGGACCATGGGCTATAGCCTATATCGTACGGCATACTATAGCGCTCCGTTTTTCATCATTTTTGATGATTTGACAAAAATGAAAAAATGAAAAAAAACGATGGGTTATAGCCCATGTTTTTTGAAATTTTGAAAAAAAAAGTTAGCCTCGTTTCTCATCATTTTGGACCGTGGGCTATAGCCCATATCGTACGGCATACTATGGCACGCCGTTTTTCATCATTTTTGAGGATTTGAAAAAAATGAAAAATGAAAAAAACGGTGGGTTATAGCCCATGTTTTTTGAAATTTTGAAAAAAAATGTTAGCCTCGTTTCTCATCATTTTGGACCGTGGGCTATAGCCCATATCGTACGGCATACTATGGCACGCCGTTTTTCATCATTTTTGAGGATTTCAAAAAAATGAAAAATGAAAAAAACGGTGGGTTATAGCCCATGTTTTTTGAAATTTTGAAAAAAAAAGTTAGCCTCGTTTCTCATCATTTTGGACCGTGGGCTATAGCCCATATCGTACGGCATACTATGGCACGCCGTTTTTCATCATTTTTGAGGATTTGAAAAAAATGAAAAATAAAAAAAACGGTGGGTTATAGCCCATGTTTTTTGAAATTTTGAAAAAAAAAAGTTAGCCTCGTTTCTCATCATTTTGGACCGTGGGCTATAGCCCATATCGTACGGCATACTATGGCACGCCGTTTTTCATCATTTTTGATGATTTGAAAAAAATGAAAAAAAAAAAAAACGGTGGGTAATAGCCCATGTTTTTTGAAATTTTGAAAAAAAAAGTTAGCCTCGTTTCTCATCATTTTGGACCTTGGGCTATAGCCCATATCGTACGGCATACTATGGCACGTTGTTTTTCATCATTTTTGAGGATTTGAAAAAAATGAAAAATGAAAAAAACGGTGGGTTATAGCCCATGTTTTTTTAAATTTTGAAAAAAAAAGTTAGCCTCGTTTCTTATCATTTTGGACCGTGGGCTATAGCCCATATCGTACGGCATACTATGGCACGCCGTTTTTCATCATTTTTGAGGATTTGAAAAAAAAGAAAAATGAAAAAAACGGTGGGTTATAGCCCATGTTTTTGGAAATTTTGAAAAAAAAAGTTAGCCTCGTTTCTCATCATTTTGGACCGTGGGCTATAGCCCATATCGTACGGCATACTACGGCACGTTGTTTTTCATCATTTTTGAGGATTTGAAAAAAATGAAAAATGAAAAAAACGGTGGGTTATAGCCCATGTTTTTTTAAATTTTGTTAAAAAAAGTTAGCCTCGTTTCTCATCATTTTGGACCGTGGGCTATAGCCCATATCGTACGGCATACTATGGCACGCCGTTTTTCATCATTTTTGAGGATTTGAAAAAAATGAAAAATGAAAAAAACGGTGGGTTATAGCCCATGTTTTTTGAAATTTTGAAAAAAAAAGTTAGCCTCGTTTCTCATCATTTTGGACCGTGGGCTATAGCCCATATCGTACGGCATACTATGGCACGCCGTTTTTCATCATTTTTGAGGATTTGAAAAAAATGAAAAATGAAAAAAACGGTGGGTTATAGCCCATGTTTTTTTAAATTTTGAAAAAAAAAGTTAGCCTCGTTTCTCATCATTTTGGACCGTGGGCTATAGCCCATATCGTACGGCATACTATGGCACGCCGTTTTTCATCATTTTTGAGGATTTGAAAAAAATGAAAAATGAAAAAAACGGTGGGTTATAGCCCATGTTTTTTGAAATTTTGAAAAAAAAAGTTAGCCTCGTTTCTCATCATTTTGGACCGTGGGCTATAGCCCATATCGTACGGCATACTATGGCACGTTGTTTTTCATCATTTTTGAGGATTTGAAAAAAATGAAAAATGAAAAAAACGGTGGGTTATAGCCCATGTTTTTTGAAATTTTGAAAAAAAAAGTTAGCCTCGTTTCTCATCATTTTGGACCGTGGGCTATAGCCCATATCGTACGGCATACTATGGCACGCCGTTTTTCATCATTTTTGAGGATTTGAAAAAAATGAAAAATGAAAAAAACGGTGGGTTATAGCCCATGTTTTTTGAAATTTTGAAAAAAAAAGTTAGCCTCGTTTCTCATCATTTTGGACCGTGGGCTATAGCCCATATCGTACGGCATACTATGGCACGCCGTTTTTCATCATTTTTGAGGATTTGAAAAAAATGAAAAATGAAAAAAACGGTGGGTTATAGCCCATGTTTTTTTAAATTTTGAAAAAAAAAGTTAGCCTCGTTTCTCATCATTTTGGACCGTGGGCTATAGCCCATATCGTACGGCATACTATGGCACGCCGTTTTTCATCATTTTTGAGGATTTGAAAAAAATGAAAAATGAAAAAAACGGTGGGTTATAGCCCATGTTTTTTGAAATTTTGAAAAAAAAAGTTAGCCTCGTTTCTCATCATTTTGGACCGTGGGCTATAGCCCATATCGTACGGCATACTATGGCACGCCGTTTTTCATCATTTTTGAGGATTTGAAAAAAATGAAAAATGAAAAAAACGGTGGGTTATAGCCCATGTTTTTTTTAATTTTGAAAAAAAAAGTTAGCCTCGTTTCTCATCATTTTGGACCGTGGGCTATAGCCCATATCGTACGGCATACTATGGCACGCCGTTTTTCATCATTTTTGAGGATTTGAAAAAAATGAAAAATGAAAAAAACGGTGGGTTATAGCCCATGTTTTTTGAAATGTTGAAAAAAAAAGTTAGCCTCGTTTCTCATCATTTTGGACCGTGGGCTATAGCCCATATCGTACGGCATACTATGGCACGCCGTTTTTCATCATTTTTGAGGATTTGAAAAAAATGAAAAATGAAAAAAACGGTGGGTTATAGCCCATGTTTTTTGAAATTTTGAAAAAAAAAGTTAGCCTCGTTTCTCATCATTTTGGACCGTGGGCTATAGCCCATATCGTACGGCATACTATGGCACGCCGTTTTTCATCATTTTTGAGGATTTGAAAAAAAAGAAAAATGAAAAAAACGGTGGGTTATAGCCCATGTTTTTGGAAATTTTGAAAAAAAAAGTTAGCCTCGTTTCTCATCATTTTGGACCGTGGGCTATAGCCCATATCGTACGGCATACTACGGCACGTTGTTTTTCATCATTTTTGAGGATTTGAAAAAAATGAAAAATGAAAAAAACGGTGGGTTATAGCCCATGTTTTTTTAAATTTTGTTAAAAAAAGTTAGCCTCGTTTCTCATCATTTTGGACCGTGGGCTATAGCCCATATCGTACGGCATACTATGGCACGCCGTTTTTCATCATTTTTGAGGATTTGAAAAAAATGAAAAATGAAAAAAACGGTGGGTTATAGCCCATGTTTTTTGAAATTTTGAAAAAAAAAGTTAGCCTCGTTTCTCATCATTTTGGACCGTGGGCTATAGCCCATATCGTACGGCATACTATGGCACGCCGTTTTTCATCATTTTTGAGGATTTGAAAAAAATGAAAAATGAAAAAAACGGTGGGTTATAGCCCATGTTTTTTTAAATTTTGAAAAAAAAAGTTAGCCTCGTTTCTCATCATTTTGGACCGTGGGCTATAGCCCATATCGTACGGCATACTACGGCACGTTGTTTTTCATCATTTTTGAGGATTTGAAAAAAATGAAAAATGAAAAAAACGGTGGGTTATAGCCCATGTTTTTTTAAATTTTGTTAAAAAAAGTTAGCCTCGTTTCTCATCATTTTGGACCGTGGGCTATAGCCCATATCGTACGGCATACTATGGCACGCCGTTTTTCATCATTTTTGAGGATTTGAAAAAAATGAAAAATGAAAAAAACGGTGGGTTATAGCCCATGTTTTTTGAAATTTTGAAAAAAAAAGTTAGCCTCGTTTCTCATCATTTTGGACCGTGGGCTATAGCCCATATCGTACGGCATACTATGGCACGCCGTTTTTCATCATTTTTGAGGATTTGAAAAAAATGAAAAATGAAAAAAACGGTGGGTTATAGCCCATGTTTTTTTAAATTTTGAAAAAAAAAGTTAGCCTCGTTTCTCATCATTTTGGACCGTGGGCTATAGCCCATATCGTACGGCATACTATGGCACGCCGTTTTTCATCATTTTTGAGGATTTGAAAAAAATGAAAAATGAAAAAAACGGTGGGTTATAGCCCATGTTTTTTGAAATTTTGAAAAAAAAAGTTAGCCTCGTTTCTCATCATTTTGGACCCTGGGATATAGCCCATATCGTACGGCATACTATGGCACGTTGTTTTTCATCATTTTTGAGGATTTGAAAAAAATGAAAAATGAAAAAAACGGTGGGTTATAGCCCATGTTTTTTTTAATTTTGTTAAAAAAAGTTAGCCTCGTTTCTCATCATTTTGGACCGTGGGCTATAGCCCATATCGTACGGCATACTATGGCACGCCGTTTTTCATCATTTTTGAGGATTTGAAAAAAAAGAAAAATGAAAAAAACGGTGGGTTATAGCCCATGTTTTTGGAAATTTTGAAAAAAAAAGTTAGCCTCGTTTCTCATCATTTTGGACCGTGGGCTATAGCCCATATCGTACGGCATACTACGGCACGTTGTTTTTCATCATTTTTGAGGATTTGAAAAAAATGAAAAATGAAAAAAACGGTGGGTTATAGCCCATGTTTTTTTAAATTTTGTAAAAAAAAGTTAGCCTCGTTTCTCATCATTTTGGACCGTGGGCTATAGCCCATATCGTACGGCATACTATGGCACGCCGTTTTTCATCATTTTTGAGGATTTGAAAAAAATGAAAAATGAAAAAAACGGTGGGTTATAGCCCATGTTTTTTTAAATTTTGAAAAAAAAAGTTAGCCTCGTTTCTCATCATTTTGGACCGTGGGCTATAGCCCATATCGTACGGCATACTACGGCACGTTGTTTTTCATCATTTTTGAGGATTTGAAAAAAATGAAAAATGAAAAAAACGGTGGGTTATAGCCCATGTTTTTTTAAATTTTGTTAAAAAAAGTTAGCCTCGTTTCTCATCATTTTGGACCGTGGGCTATAGCCCATATCGTACGGCATACTATGGCACGCCGTTTTTCATCATTTTTGAGGATTTGAAAAAAATGAAAAATGAAAAAAACGGTGGGTTATAGCCCATGTTTTTTGAAATTTTGAAAAAAAAAGTTAGCCTCGTTTCTCATCATTTTGGACCGTGGGCTATAGCCCATATCGTACGGCATACTATGGCACGCCGTTTTTCATCATTTTTGAGGATTTGAAAAAAATGAAAAATGAAAAAAACGGTGGGTTATAGCCCATGTTTTTTTAATTTTGAAAAAAAAAGTTAGCCTCGTTTCTCATCATTTTGGACCGTGGGCTATAGCCCATATCGTACGGCATACTATGGCACGCCGTTTTTCATCATTTTTGAGGATTTGAAAAAAATGAAAAATGAAAAAAACGGTGGGTTATAGCCCATGTTTTTTGAAATTTTGAAAAAAAAAGTTAGCCTCGTTTCTCATCATTTTGGACCGTGGGCTATAGCCCATATCGTACGGCATACTATGGCACGTTGTTTTTCATCATTTTTGAGGATTTGAAAAAAATGAAAAATGAAAAAAACGGTGGGTTATAGCCCATGTTTTTTTAAATTTTGTTAAAAAAAGTTAGCCTCGTTTCTCATCATTTTGGACCGTGGGCTATAGCCCATATCGTACGGCATACTATGGCACGCCGTTTTTCATCATTTTTGAGGATTTGAAAAAAATGAAAAATGAAAAAAACGGTGGGTTATAGCCCATGTTTTTTGAAATTTTGAAAAAAAAAGTTAGCCTCGTTTCTCATCATTTTGGACCGTGGGCTATAGCCCATATCGTACGGCATACTATGGCACGCCGTTTTTCATCATTTTTGAGGATTTGAAAAAAATGAAAAATGAAAAAAACGGTGGGTTATAGCCCATGTTTTTTTAAATTTTGAAAAAAAAAGTTAGCCTCGTTTCTCATCATTTTGGACCGTGGGCTATAGCCCATATCGTACGGCATACTATGGCACGCCGTTTTTCATCATTTTTGAGGATTTGAAAAAAATGAAAAATGAAAAAAACGGTGGGTTATAGCCCATGTTTTTTGAAATTTTGAAAAAAAAAGTTAGCCTCGTTTCTCATCATTTTGGACCGTGGGCTATAGCCCATATCGTACGGCATACTATGGCACGTTGTTTTTCATCATTTTTGAGGATTTGAAAAAAATGAAAAATGAAAAAAACGGTGGGTTATAGCCCATGTTTTTTTAAATTTTGAAAAAAAAAGTTAGCCTCGTTTCTTATCATTTTGGACCGTGGGCTATAGCCCATATCGTACGGCATACTATGGCACGCCGTTTTTCATCATTTTTGAGGATTTGAAAAAAATGAAAAATGAAAAAAACGGTGGGTTATAGCCCATGTTTTTTGAAATTTTGAAAAAAAAAGTTAGCCTCGTTTCTCATCATTTTGGACCGTGGGCTATAGCCCATATCGTACGGCATACTATGGCACGCCGTTTTTCATCATTTTTGAGGATTTGAAAAAAATGAAAAAAAAAAAGAACGGTGGGTAATAGCCCATGTTTTTTGAAATTTTGAAAAAAAAAGTTAGCCTCGTTTCTCATCATTTTGGACCGTGGGCTATAGCCCATATCGTACGGCATACTATGGCACGCCGTTTTTCATAATTTTTGAGGATTTGAAAAAAAAGAAAAATGAAAAAAACGGTGGGTTATAGCCCATGTTTTTGGAAATTTTGAAAAAAAAAGTTAGCCTCGTTTCTCATCATTTTGGACCGTGGGCTATAGCCCATATCGTACGGCATACTATGGCACGTTGTTTGTCATCATTTTTGAGGATTTGAAAAAAATGAAAAATGAAAAAAACGGTGGGTTATAGCCCATGTTTTTTTAAATTTTGAAAAAAAAAGTTAGCCTCGTTTCTCATCATTTTGGACCGTGGGCTATAGCCCATATCGTACGGCATACTATGGCACGCCGTTTTTCATCATTTTTGAGGATTTGAAAAAAATGAAAAATGAAAAAAACGGTGGGTTATATCCCATGTTTTTTGAAATTTTGAAAAACAAAGTTAGCCTCGTTTCTCATCATTTTGGACCGTGGGCTATAGCCCATATCGTACGGCATACTATGGCACGCCGTTTTTCATCATTTTTGAGGATTTGAAAAAAATGAAAAATGAAAAAAACGGTGGGTTATAGCCCATGTTTTTTTAAATTTTGAAAAAAAAAGTTAGCCTCGTTTCTCATCATTTTGGACCGTGGGCTATAGCCCATATCGTACGGCATACTATGGCACGCCGTTTTTCATCATTTTTGAGGATTTGAAAAAAATGAAAAATGAAAAAAACGGTGGGTTATAGCCCATGTTTTTTGAAATTTTGAAAAAAAAAGTTAGCCTCGTTTCTCATCATTTTGGACCGTGGGCTATAGCCCATATCGTACGGCATACTATGGCACGCCGTTTTTCATCATTTTTGAGGATTTGAAAAAAATGAAAAATGAAAAAAACGGTGGGTTATAGCCCATGTTTTTTTAAATTTTGAAAAAAAAAGTTAGCCTCGTTTCTCATCATTTTGGACCGTGGGCGATAGCCCATATCGTACGGCATACTATGGCACGCCGTTTTTCATCATTTTTGAGGATTTGAAAAAAATGAAAAATGAAAAAAACGGTAGCCCATATCGTACGGCATACTATGGCACGCCGTTTTTCATCATTTTTGAGGATTTGAAAAAAATGAAAAATGAAAAAAACGGTGGGTTATAGCCCATGTTTTTTGAAATTTTGAAAAAAAAAGTTAGCCTCGTTTCTCATCATTTTGGACCGTGGGCTATAGCCCATATCGTACGGCATACTATGGCACGCCGTTTTTCATCATTTTTGAGGATTTGAAAAAAATGAAAAATGAAAAAAACGGTGGGTTATAGCCCATGTTTTTTGAAATTTTGAAAATAAAAGTTAGCCTCGTTTCTCATCATTTTGGACCGTGGGCTATAGCCCATATCGTACGGCATACTACGGCACGTTGTTTTTCATCATTTTTGAGGATTTGAAAAAAATGAAAAATGAAAAAAACGGTGGGTTATAGCCCATGTTTTTTTAAATTTTGTTAAAAAAAGTTAGCCTCGTTTCTCATCATTTTGGACCGTGGGCTATAGCCCATATCGTACGGCATACTATGGCACGCCGTTTTTCATCATTTTTGAGGATTTGAAAAAAATGAAAAATGAAAAAAACGGTGGGTTATAGCCCATGTTTTTTGAAATTTTGAAAAAAAAAGTTAGCCTCGTTTCTCATCATTTTGGACCGTGGGCTATAGCCCATATCGTACGGCATACTATGGCACGCCGTTTTTCATCATTTTTGAGGATTTGAAAAAAATGAAAAATGAAAAAAACGGTGGGTTATAGCCCATGTTTTTTTTAATTTTGAAAAAAAAAGTTAGCCTCGTTTCTCATCATTTTGGACCGTGGGCTATAGCCCATATCGTACGGCATACTATGGCACGCCGTTTTTCATCATTTTTGAGGATTTGAAAAAAATGAAAAATGAAAAAAACGGTGGGTTATAGCCCATGTTTTTTGAAATTTTGAAAAAAAAAGTTAGCCTCGTTTCTCATCATTTTGGACCGTGGGCTATAGCCCACGGCATACTATGGCACGTTGTTTTTCATCATTTTTGAGGATTTGAAAAAAATGAAAAATGAAAAAAACGGTGGGTTATAGCCCATGTTTTTTTAAATTTTGTTAAAAAAAGTTAGCCTCGTTTCTCATCATTTTGGACCGTGGGCTATAGCCCATATCGTACGGCATACTATGGCACGCCGTTTTTCATCATTTTTGAGGATTTGAAAAAAATGAAAAATGAAAAAAACGGTGGGTTATAGCCCATGTTTTTTTAAATTTTGAAAAAAAAAGTTAGCCTCGTTTCTCATCATTTTGGACCGTGGGCTATAGCCCATATCGTACGGCATACTATGGCACGCCGTTTTTCATCATTTTTGAGGATTTGAAAAAAATGAAAAATGAAAAAAACGGTGGGTTATAGCCCATGTTTTTTGAAATTTTGAAAAAAAAAGTTAGCCTCGTTTCTCATCATTTTGGACCGTGGGCTATAGCCCATATCGTACGGCATACTATGGCACGCCGTTTTTCATCATTTTTGAGGATTTGAAAAAAATGAAAAATGAAAAAAACGGTGGGTTATAGCCCATGTTTTTTGAAATTTTGAAAAAAAAAGTTAGCCTCGTTTCTCATCATTTTGGACCGTGGGCTATAGCCCATATCGTACGGCATACTATGGCACGTTGTTTTTCATCATTTTTGAGGATTTGAAAAAAATGAAAAATGAAAAAAACGGTGGGTTATAGCCCATGTTTTTTTAAATTTTGAAAAAAAAAGTTAGCCTCGTTTCTTATCATTTTGGACCGTGGGCTATAGCCCATATCGTACGGCATACTATGGCACGCCGTTTTTCATCATTTTTGAGGATTTGAAAAAAATGAAAAATGAAAAAAACGGTGGGTTATAGCCCATGTTTTTTGAAATTTTGAAAAAAAAAGTTAGCCTCGTTTCTCATCATTTTGGACCGTGGGCTATAGCCCATATCGTACGGCATACTATGGCACGCCGTTTTTCATCATTTTTGAGGATTTGAAAAAAATGAAAAAAAAAAAGAACGGTGGGTAATAGCCCATGTTTTTTGAAATTTTGAAAAAAAAAGTTAGCCTCGTTTCTCATCATTTTGGACCGTGGGCTATAGCCCATATCGTACGGCATACTATGGCACGCCGTTTTTCATAATTTTTGAGGATTTGAAAAAAAAGAAAAATGAAAAAAACGGTGGGTTATAGCCCATGTTTTTGGAAATTTTGAAAAAAAAAGTTAGCCTCGTTTCTCATCATTTTGGACCGTGGGCTATAGCCCATATCGTACGGCATACTATGGCACGTTGTTTGTCATCATTTTTGAGGATTTGAAAAAAATGAAAAATGAAAAAAACGGTGGGTTATAGCCCATGTTTTTTTAAATTTTGAAAAAAAAAGTTAGCCTCGTTTCTCATCATTTTGGACCGTGGGCTATAGCCCATATCGTACGGCATACTATGGCACGCCGTTTTTCATCATTTTTGAGGATTTGAAAAAAATGAAAAATGAAAAAAACGGTGGGTTATATCCCATGTTTTTTGAAATTTTGAAAAACAAAGTTAGCCTCGTTTCTCATCATTTTGGACCGTGGGCTATAGCCCATATCGTACGGCATACTATGGCACGCCGTTTTTCATCATTTTTGAGGATTTGAAAAAAATGAAAAATGAAAAAAACGGTGGGTTATAGCCCATGTTTTTTTAAATTTTGAAAAAAAAAGTTAGCCTCGTTTCTCATCATTTTGGACCGTGGGCTATAGCCCATATCGTACGGCATACTATGGCACGCCGTTTTTCATCATTTTTGAGGATTTGAAAAAAATGAAAAATGAAAAAAACGGTGGGTTATAGCCCATGTTTTTTGAAATTTTGAAAAAAAAAGTTAGCCTCGTTTCTCATCATTTTGGACCGTGGGCTATAGCCCATATCGTACGGCATACTATGGCACGCCGTTTTTCATCATTTTTGAGGATTTCAAAAAAATGAAAAATGAAAAAAACGGTGGGTTATAGCCCATGTTTTTTTTAATTTTGAAAAAAAAAGTTAGCCTCGTTTCTCATCATTTTGGACCGTGGGCGATAGCCCATATCGTACGGCATACTATGGCACGCCGTTTTTCATCATTTTTGAGGATTTGAAAAAAATGAAAAATGAAAAAAACGGTGGGTTATAGCCCATGTTTTTTGAAATTTTGAAAAAAAAAGTTAGCCTCGTTTTTCATCATTTTGGACCGTGGGCTATAGCCCATATCGTACGGCATACTATGGCACGCCGTTTTTCATCATTTTTGAGGATTTCAAAATAATGAAAAATGAAAAAAACGGTGGGTTATAGCCCATGTTTTTTGAAATTTTGAAAAAAAAAGTTAGCCTCGTTTCTCATCATTTTGGACCGTGGGCTATAGCCCATATCGTACGGCATACTATGGCACGCCGTTTTTCATCATTTTTGAGGATTTCAAAAAAAAGAAAAATGAAAAAACCGTGGGTTATAGCCCATGTTTTTTGAAATGTTGAAAAAAAAAGTTAGCCTCGTTTCTCATCATTTTGGACTGTGGGCTATAGCCCATATCGTACGGCATACTATGGCACGCCGTTTTTCATCATTTTTGAGGATTTGAAAAAAATGAAAAATGAAAAAAACGGTGGGTTATAGCCCATGTTTTTTGAAATTTTGAAAAAAAAAGTTAGCCTCGTTTCTCATCATTTTGGACCGTGGGCTATAGCCCATATCGTACGGCATACTATGGCACGCCGTTTTTCATCATTTTTGAGGATTTGAAAAAAATGAAAAATGAAAAAAACGGTGGGTTATAGCCCATGTTTTTTGAAATTTTGAAAAAAAAAGTTAGCCTCGTTTCTCATCATTTTGGACCGTGGGCTATAGCCCATATCGTACGGCATACTATGGCACGCCGTTTTTCATCATTTTTGAGGATTTGAAAAAAATGAAAAATGAAAAAAACGGTGGGTTATAGCCCATGTTTTTTGAAATTTTGAAAAAAAAAGTTAGCCTCGTTTTTCATCATTTTGGACCGTGGGCTATAGCCCATATCGTACGGCATACTATGGCACGCCGTTTTTCATCATTTTTGAGGATTTGAAAAAAATGAAAAATGAAAAAAACGGTGGGTTATAGCCCATGTTTTTTGAAATTTTGAAAAAAAAAGTTAGCCTCGTTTCTCATCATTTTGGACCGTGGGCTATAGCCCATATCGTACGGCATACTATGGCACGCCGTTTTTCATCATTTTTGAGGATTTGAAAAAAATGAAAAATGAAAAAAACGGTGGGTTATAGCCCATGTTTTTTGAAATTTTGAAAAAAAAAGTTAGCCTCGTTTCTCATCATTTTGGACCGTGGGCTATAGCCCATATCGTACGGCATACTATGGCACACCGTTTTTCATCATTTTTGAGGATTTGAAAAAAATGAAAAAAAAAAAAAACGGTGGGTAATAGCCCATGTTTTTTGAAATTTTGAAAAAAAAAGTTAGCCTCGTTTCTCATCATTTTGGACCGTGGGCTATAGCCCATATCGTACGGCATACTATGGCACGCCGTTTTTCATCATTTTTGAGGATTTGAAAAAAATGAAAAATGAAAAAAACGGTGGGTTATAGCCCATGTTTTTTGAAATTTTGAAAAAAAAAGTTAGCCTCGTTTCTCATCATTTTGGACCGTGGGCTATAGCCCATATCGTACGGCATACTATGGCACGCCGTTTTTCATCATTTTTGAGGATTTGAAAAAAATGAAAAATGAAAAAAACGGTGGGTTATAGCCCATGTTTTTTTAAATTTTGAAAAAAAAAGTTAGCCTCGTTTCTCATCATTTTGGACCGTGGGCGATAGCCCATATCGTACGGCATACTATGGCACGCCGTTTTTCATCATTTTTGAGGATTTGAAAAAAATGAAAAATGAAAAAAACGGTAGCCCATATCGTACGGCATACTATGGCACGCCGTTTTTCATCATTTTTGAGGATTTGAAAAAAATGAAAAATGAAAAAAACGGTGGGTTATAGCCCATGTTTTTTGAAATTTTGAAAAAAAAAGTTAGCCTCGTTTCTCATCATTTTGGACCGTGGGCTATAGCCCATATCGTACGGCATACTATGGCACGCCGTTTTTCATCATTTTTGAGGATTTGAAAAAAATGAAAAATGAAAAAAACGGTGGGTTATAGCCCATGTTTTTTGAAATTTTGAAAATAAAAGTTAGCCTCGTTTCTCATCATTTTGGACCGTGGGCTATAGCCCATATCGTACGGCATACTATGGCACGCCGTTTTTCATCATTTTTGAGGATTTGAAAAAAATGAAAAATGAAAAAAACGGTGGGTTATAGCCCATGTTTTTTGAAATTTTGAAAAAAAAAGTTAGCCTCGTTTCTCATCATTTTGGACCGTGGGCTATAGCCCATATCGTACGGCATACTATGGCACGCCGTTTTTCATCATTTTTGAG
This sequence comes from Protomyctophum bolini, assembly GCF_963924005.1. Classification (NCBI taxonomy): domain Eukaryota; kingdom Metazoa; phylum Chordata; class Actinopteri; order Myctophiformes; family Myctophidae; genus Protomyctophum; species Protomyctophum bolini. Next base: position 21,665,782 of record NC_137877.1, on the reverse strand, counting down.
GATTTGAAAAAAATGAAAAATGAAAAAAACGGTGGGTTATAGCCCATGTTTTTTGAAATTTTGAAAAAAAAAGTTAGCCTCGTTTTTCATCATTTTGGACCGTGGGCTATAGCCCATATCGTACGGCATACTATGGCACGCCGTTTTTCATCATTTTTGAGGATTTCAAAAAAATGAAAAATGAAAAAAACGGTGGGTTATAGCCCATGTTTTTTGAAATTTTGAAAAAAAAAGTTAGCCTCGTTTCTCATCATTTTGGACCGTGGGCTATAGCCCATATCGTACGGCATACTATGGCACGCCGTTTTTCATCATTTTTGAGGATTTCAAAAAAAAGAAAAATGAAAAAACCGTGGGTTATAGCCCATGTTTTTTGAAATGTTGAAAAAAAAAGTTAGCCTCGTTTCTCATCATTTTGGACTGTGGGTTATAGCCCATATCGTACGGCATACTATGGCACGCCGTTTTTCATCATTTTTGAGGATTTGAAAAAAATGAAAAATGAAAAAAACGGTGGGTTATAGCCCATGTTTTTTGAAATTTTGAAAAAAAAAGTTAGCCTCGTTTCTCATCATTTTGGACCGTGGGCTATAGCCCATATCGTACGGCATACTATGGCACGCCGTTTTTCATCATTTTTGAGGATTTGAAAAAAATGAAAAATGAAAAAAACGGTGGGTTATAGCCCATGTTTTTTGAAATTTTGAAAAAAAAAGTTAGCCTCGTTTCTCATCATTTTGGACCGTGGGCTATAGCCCATATCGTACGGCATACTATGGCACGCCGTTTTTCATCATTTTTGAAAATTTGAAAAAAATGAAAAATGAAAAAAACGGTGGGTTATAGCCCATGTTTTTTGAAATTTTGAAAAAAAAAGTTAGCCTCGTTTCTCATCATTTTGGACCGTGGGCTATAGCCCATATCGTACGGCATACTATGGCACGCCGCTTTTCATCATTTTTGAGGATTTGAAAAAAATGAAAAATGAAAAAAACGGTGGGTTATAGCCCATGTTTTTTGAAATTTTGAAAAAAAAAGTTAGCCTCGTTTCTCATCATTTTGGACCGTGGGCTATAGCCCATATCGTACGGCATACTATGGCACGCCGTTTTTCATCATTTTTGAGGATTTGAAAAAAATGAAAAATGAAAAAAACGGTGGGTTATAGCCCATGTTTTTTGAAATTTTGAAAAAAAAAGTTAGCCTCGTTTCTCATCATTTTGGACCGTGGGCTATAGCCCATATCGTACGGCATACTATGGCACGCCGTTTTTCATCATTTTTGAGGATTTGAAAAAAATTAAAAATGAAAAAAACGGTGGGTTATAGCCCATGTTTTTTGAAATTTTGAAAAAAAAAGTTAGCCTCGTTTCTCATCATTTTGGACCGTGGACTATAGCCCATATCGTACGGCATACTATGGCACGCCGTTTTTCATCATTTTTGAGGATTTCAAAAAAATGAAAAATGAAAAAAACGGTGGGTTATAGCCCATGTTTTTTGAAATTTTGAAAAAAAAAGTTAGCCTCGTTTCTCATCATTTTGGACCGTGGGCTATAGCCCATATCGTACGGCATACTATGGCACGCCGTTTTTCATCATTTTTGAGGATTTCAAAAAAATGAAAAATGAAAAAAACGGTGGGTTATAGCCCATGTTTTTTGAAATGTTGAAAAAAAAAGTTAGCCTCGTTTCTCATCATTTTGGACCGTGGGCTATAGCCCATATCGTACGGCATACTATGGCACGCCGTTTTTCATCATTTTTGAGGATTTGAAAAAAATGAAAAATGAAAAAAACGGTGGGTTATAGCCCATGTTTTTTGAAATTTTGAAAAAAAAGTTAGCCTCGTTTCTCATCATTTTGGACCGTGGGCTATAGCCCATATCGTACGGCATACTATGGCACGCCGTTTTTCATCATTTTTGAGAATTTGAAAAAAATGAAAAATGAAAAAAACGGTGGGTTATAGCCCATGTTTTTTGAAATTTTGAAAAAAAAAGTTAGCCTCGTTTCTCATCATTTTGGACCGTGGGCTATAGCCCATATCGTACGGCATACTATGGCACGCCGTTTTTCATCATTTTTGAGGATTTGAAAAAAATGAAAAATGAAAAAAACGGTGGGTTATAGCCCATGTTTTTTGAAATTATGAAAAAAAAAGTTAGCCTCGTTTCTCATCATTTTGGACCGTGGGCTATAGCCCATATCGTACGGCATACTATGGCACGCCGTTTTTCATCATTTTTGAGGATTTGAAAAAAATGAAAAATGAAAAAAACGGTGGGTTATAGCCCATGTTTTTTTAAATTTTGAAAAAAAAAGTTAGCCTCGTTTCTCATCATTTTGGACCGTGGGCTATAGCCCATATCGTACGGCATACTATGGCACGCCGTTTTTCATCATTTTTGAGGATTTGAAAAAAATGAAAAATGAAAAAAACGGTGGGTTATAGCCCATGTTTTTTGAAATTTTGAAAAAAAAAGTTAGCCTCGTTTCTCATCATTTTGGACCGTGGGCTATAGCCCATATCGTACGGCATACTATGGCACGCCGTTTTTCATCATTTTTGAGGATTTGAAAAAAATGAAAAATGAAAAAAACGGTGGGTTATAGCCCATGTTTTTTGAAATTTTGAAAAAAAAAGTTAGCCTCGTTTCTCATCATTTTGGACCGTGGGCTATAGACCATATTGTACGGCATACTATGGCACGCCGTTTTTCATCATTTTTGAGGATTTGAAAAAAATGAAAAATGAAAAAAACGGTGGGTTATAGCCCATGTTTTTTGAAATTTTGAAAAAAAAAGTTAGCCTCGTTTCTCATCATTTTGGACCGTGGGCTATAGCCCATATCGTACGGCATACTATGGCACGCCGTTTTTCATCATTTTTGAGGATTTAAAAAAAATGAAAAATGAAAAAAACGGTGGGTTATAGCCCATGTTTTTTGAAATTTTGAAAAAAAAAGTTAGCCTCGTTTCTCATCATTTTGGACCGTGGGCTATAGCCCATATCGTACGGCATACTATGGCACGCCGTTTTTCATCATTTTTGAGGATTTTAAAAAAATGAAAAAAACGGTGGGTTATAGCCCATGTTTTTTGAAATTTTGAAAAAAAAAGTTAGCCTCGTTTCTCATCATTTTGGACCGTGGGCTATAGCCCATATCGTACGGCATACTATGGCACGCCGTTTTTCATCATTTTTGAGGATTTGAAAAAAATGAAAAATGAAAAAAACGGTGGGTTATAGCCCATGTTTTTTGAAATTTTGAAAAAAAAAGTTAGCCTCGTTTCTCATCATTTTGGACCGTGGGCTATAGCCCATATCGTACGGCATACTATGGCACGCCGTTTTTCATCATTTTTGAGGATTTGAAAAAAATGAAAAATGAAAAAAACGGTGGGTTATAGCCCATGTTTTTTGAAATTTTGAAAAAAAAAGTTAGCCTCGTTTCTCATCATTTTGAACCGTGGGCTATAGCCCATATCGTACGGCATACTATGGCATGCCGTTTTTCATCATTTTTGAGGATTTGAAAAAAATGAAAAATGAAAAAAACGGTGGGTTATAGCCCATGTTTTTTGAAATTTTGAAAAAAAAAGTTAGCCTCGTTTCTCATCATTTTGGACCGTGGGCTATAGCCCATATCGTACGGCATACTATGGCACGCCGTTTTTCATCATTTTTGAGGATTTGAAAAAAATGAAAAATGAAAAAAACGGTGGGTTATAGCCCATGTTTTTTGAAATTTTGAAAAAAAAAGTTAGCCTCGTTTCTCATCATTTTGGACCGTGGGCTATAGCCCATATCGTACGGCATACTATGGCACGCCGTTTTTCATCATTTTTGAGGTTTTAAAAAAAATGAAAAATGAAAAAAACGGTGGGTTATAGCCCATGTTTTTTGAAATTTTGAAAAAAAAAGTTAGCCTCGTTTCTCATTATTTTGGACCGTGGGCTATAGCCCATATCGTACGGCATACTATGGCACGCCGTTTTTCATCATTTTTGAGGATTTGAAAAAAATGAAAAATGAAAAAAACGGTGGGTTATAGCCCATGTTTTTTGAAAATTTGAAAAAAAAAGTTAGCCTCGTTTCTCATCATTTTGGACCGTGGGCTATAGCCCATATCGTACGGCATACTATGGCACGCCGTTTTTCATCATTTTTGAGGATTTGAAAAAAATGAAAAATGAAAAAGACGGTGGGTTATAGCCCATGTTTTTTGAAATTTTGAAAAAAAAAGTTAGCCTCGTTTCTCATCATTTTGGACCGTCGGCTATAGCCCATATCGTACGGCATACTATGGCACGCCGTTTTTCATCATTTTTGAGGATTTGAAAAAAATGAAAAATGAAAAAAACGGTGGGTTATAGCCCATGTTTTTTGAAATTTTGAAAAAAAAAGTTAGCCTCGTTTCTCATCATTTTGGACCGTGGGCTATAGCCCATATCGTACGGCATACTATGGCACGCCGTTTTTCATCATTTTTGAGGATTTGAAAAAAATGAAAAATGAAAAAAACGGTGGGTTATAGCCCATGTTTTTTGAAATTTTGAAAAAAAAAGTTAGCCTCGTTTCTCATCATTTTGGACCGTGGGCTATAGCCCATATCGTACGGCATACTATGGCACGCCGTTTTTCATCATTTTTGAGGATTTGAAAAAAATGAAAAATAAAAAAAACGGTGGGTTATAGCCCATGTTTTTTGAAATTTTGAAAAAAAAAGTTAGCCTCGTTTCTCATCATTTTGGACCGTGGGCTATAGCCCATATCGTACGGCATACTATGGCACGCCGTTTTTCATCATTTTTGAGGATTTGAAAAAAATGAAAAATGAAAAAAACGGTGGGTTATAGCCCATGTTTTTTGAAATTTTGAAAAAAAAAGTTAGCCTCGTTTCACATCATTTTGGACCGTGGGCTATAGCCCATATCGTACGGCATACTATGGCACGCCGTTTTTCATCATTTTTGAGGATTTAAAAAAAATGAAAAATGAAAAAAACGGTGGGTTATAGCCCATGTTTTTTGAAAAAAAAAAAAAAAAAGTTAGCCTCGTTTCTCATCATTTTGGACCGTGGGCTATAGCCCATATCGTACGGCATACTATGGCACGCCGTTTTTCATCATTTTTGAGGATTTCAAAAAAATGAAAAATGAAAAAAACGGTGGGTTATAGCCCATGTTTTTTGAAATTTTGAAAAAAAAAGTTAGCCTCGTTTCTCATCATTTTGGACCGTGGGCTATAGCCCATATCGTACGGCATACTATGGCACGCCGTTTTTCATCATTTTTGAGGATTTGAAAAAAATGAAAAATGAAAAAAACGGTGGGTTATAGCCCATGTTTTTTGAAATTTTGGAAAAAAAAGTTAGCCTCGTTTCTCATCATTTTGGACCGTGGGCTTTAGCCCATATCGTACGGCATACTATGGCACGCCGTTTTTCATCATTTTTGAGGATTTGAAAAAAATGAAAAATGAAAAAAACGGTGGGTTATAGCCCATGTTTTTTGAAATTTTGAAAAAAAAAGTTAGCCTCGTTTCTCATCATTTTGGACCGTGGGCTATAGCCCATATTGTACGGCATACTATGGCACGCCGTTTTTCATCATTTTTGAGCATTTGAAAAAAATGAAAAATGAAAAAAACGGTGGGTTATAGCCCATGTTTTTTGAAATTTTGAAAAAAAAAGTTAGCCTCGTTTCTCATCATTTTGGACCGTGGGCTATAGCCCATATCGTACGGCATACTATGGCACGCCGTTTTTCATCATTTTTGAGGATTTCAAAAAAATGAAAAATGAAAAAAACGGTGGGTTATAGCCCATGTTTTTTGAAATTTTGAAAAAAAAAGTTAGCCTCGTTTCTCATCATTTTGGACCGTGGGCTATAGCCCATATCGTACGGCATACTATGGCACGCCGTTTTTCATCATTTTTGAGGATTTGAAAAAAATGAAAAATAAAAAAAACGGTGGGTTATAGCCCATGTTTTTTGAAATTTTGAAAAAAAAAGTTAGCCTCGTTTCTCATCATTTTGGACCGTGGGCTATAGCCCATATCGTACGGCATACTATGGCACGCCGTTTTTCATCATTTTTGAGGATTTGAAAAAAATGAAAAATAAAAAAAACGGTGGGTTATAGCCCATGTTTTTGGAAATTTTGAATAAAAAAGTTAGCCTCGTTTCTCATCATTTTGGACCGTGGGCTATAGCCCATATCGTACGGCATACTATGGCACGCCGTTTTTCATCATTTTTGAGGATTTGAAAAAAATGAAAAATGAAAAAAAACGGTGGGTTATAGCCCATGTTTTTTGAAATTTAAAAAAAAAAAGTTAGCCTCGTTTCTCATCATTTTGGACCGTGGGCTATAGCCCATATCGTACGGCATACTATGGCATGCCGTTTTTCATCATTTTTGAGGATTTGAAAAAAATGAAAAATGAAAAAAACGGTGGGTTATAGCCCATGTTTTTTGAAATTTTGAAAAAAAGAAGTTAGCCTCGTTTCTCATCATTTTGGACCGTGGGCTATAGCCCATATCGTACGGCATACTATGGCACGCCGTTTTTCATCATTTTTGAGGATTTGAAAAAAATGAAAAATGAAAAAAACGGTGGGTTATAGCCCATGTTTTTTGAAATTTTGAAAAAAAAAGTTAGCCTCGTTTCTCATCATTTTGGACCGTGGGCTATAGCCCATATCGTACGGCATACTATGGCACGCCGTTTTTCATCATTTTTGAGGATTTGAAAAAAATGAAAAATGAAAAAAACGGTGGGTTATAGCCCATGTTTTTTTAAATTTTGAAAAAAAAAGTTAGCCTCGTTTCTCATCATTTTGGACCGTGGGCTATAGCCCATATCGTACGGCATACTATGGCACGCCGTTTTTCATCATTTTTGAGGATTTGAAAAAAATGAAAAATGAAAAAAACGGTGGGTTATAGCCCATGTTTTTTGAAATTTTGAAAAAAAAAGTTAGCCTCGTTTCTCATCATTTTGGACCGTGGGCTATAGCCCATATCGTACGGCATACTATGGCACGCCGTTTTTCATCATTTTTGAGGATTTGAAAAAAATGAAAAATGAAAAAAACGGTGGGTTATAGCCCATGTTTTTTGAAATTTTGAAAAAAAGAAGTTAGCCTCGTTTCTCATCATTTTGGACCGTGGGCTATAGCCCATATCGTACGGCATACTATGGCATGCCGTTTTTCATCATTTTTGAGGATTTGAAAAAAATGAAAAATGAAAAAAACGGTGGGTTATAGCCCATGTTTTTTGAAATTTTGAAAAAAAGAAGTTAGCCTCGTTTCTCATCATTTTGGACCGTGGGCTATAGCCCATATCGTACGGCATACTATGGCACGCCGTTTTTCATCATTTTTGAGGATTTGAAAAAAATGAAAAATGAAAAAAACGGTGGGTTATAGCCCATGTTTTTTGAAATTTTGAAAAAAAAAGTTAGCCTCGTTTCTCATCATTTTGGACCGTGGGCTATAGCCCATATCGTACGGCATACTATGGCACGCCGTTTTTCATCATTTTTGAGGATTTGAAAAAAATGAAAAATGAAAAAAACGGTGGGTTATAGCCCATGTTTTTTTAAATTTTGAAAAAAAAAGTTAGCCTCGTTTCTCATCATTTTGGACCGTGGGCTATAGCCCATATCGTACGGCATACTATGGCACGCCGTTTTTCATCATTTTTGAGGATTTGAAAAAAATGAAAAATGAAAAAAACGGTGGGTTATAGCCCATGTTTTTTGAAATTTTGAAAAAAAAAGTTAGCCTCGTTTCTCATCATTTTGGACCGTGGGCTATAGCCCATATCGTACGGCATACTATGGCACGCCGTTTTTCATCATTTTTGAGGATTTGAAAAAAATGAAAAATGAAAAAAACGGTGGGTTATAGCCCATGTTTTTTGAAATTTTGAAAAAAAGAAGTTAGCCTCGTTTCTCATCATTTTGGACCGTGGGCTATAGCCCATATCGTACGGCATACTATGGCACGCCGTTTTTCATCATTTTTGAGGATTTGAAAAAAATGAAAAATGAAAAAAACGGTGGGTTATAGCCCATGTTTTTTGAAATTTTGAAAAAAAAAGTTAGCCTCGTTTCTCATCATTTTGGACCGTGGGCTATAGCCCATATCGTACGGCATACTATGGCACGCCGTTTTTCATCATTTTTGAGGATTTGAAAAAAATGAAAAATGAAAAAAACGGTGGGTTATAGCCCATGTTTTTTTAAATTTTGAAAAAAAAAGTTAGCCTCGTTTCTCATCATTTTGGACCGTGGGCTATAGCCCATATCGTACGGCATACTATGGCACGCCGTTTTTCATCATTTTTGAGGATTTGAAAAAAATGAAAAATGAAAAAAACGGTGGGTTATAGCCCATGTTTTTTGAAATTTTGAAAAAAAAAGTTAGCCTCGTTTCTCATCATTTTGGACCGTGGGCTATAGCCCATATCGTACGGCATACTATGGCACGCCGTTTTTCATCATTTTTGAGGATTTGAAAAAAATGAAAAATGAAAAAAACGGTGGGTTATAGCCCATGTTTTTTGAAATTTTGAAAAAAAAAGTTAGCCTCGTTTCTCATCATTTTGGACCGTGGGCTATAGACCATATTGTACGGCATACTATGGCACGCCGTTTTTCATCATTTTTGAGGATTTGAAAAAAATGAAAAATGAAAAAAACGGTGGGTTATAGCCCATGTTTTTTGAAATTTTGAAAAAAAAAGATAGCCTCGTTTCTCATCATTTTGGACCGTGGGCTATAGCCCATATCGTACGGCATACTATGGCACGCCGTTTTTCATCATTTTTGAGGATTTAAAAAAAATGAAAAATGAAAAAAACGGTGGGTTATAGCCCATGTTTTTTGAAATTTTGAAAAAAAAAGTTAGCCTCGTTTCTCATCATTTTGGACCGTGGGCTATAGCCCATATCGTACGGCATACTATGGCACGCCGTTTTTCATCATTTTTGAGGATTTGAAAAAAATGAAAAAAACGGTGGGTTATAGCCCATGTTTTTTGAAATTTTGAAAAAAAAAGTTAGCCTCGTTTCTCATCATTTTGGACCGTGGGCTATAGCCCATATCGTACGGCATACTATGGCACGCCGTTTTTCATCATTTTTGAGGATTTGAAAAAAATGAAAAATGAAAAAAACGGTGGGTTATAGCCCATGTTTTTTGAAATTTTGAAAAAAAAAGTTAGCCTCGTTTCTCATCATTTTGGACCGTGGGCTATAGCCCATATCGTACGGCATACTATGGCACGCCGTTTTTCATCATTTTTGAGGATTTGAAAAAAATGAAAAATGAAAAAAACGGTGGGTTATAGCCCATGTTTTTTGAAATTTTGAAAAAAAAAGTTAGCCTCGTTTCTCATCATTTTGAACCGTGGGCTATAGCCCATATCGTACGGCATACTATGGCATGCCGTTTTTCATCATTTTTGAGGATTTGAAAAAAATGAAAAATGAAAAAAACGGTGGGTTATAGCCCATGTTTTTTGAAATTTTGAAAAAAAAAGTTAGCCTCGTTTCTCATCATTTTGGACCGTGGGCTATAGCCCATATCGTACGGCATACTATGGCACGCCGTTTTTCATCATTTTTGAGGATTTGAAAAAAATGAAAAATGAAAAAAACGGTGGGTTATAGCCCATGTTTTTTGAAATTTTGAAAAAAAAAGTTAGCCTCGTTTCTCATCATTTTGGACCGTGGGCTATAGCCCATATCGTACGGCATACTATGGCACGCCGTTTTTCATCATTTTTGAGGTTTTAAAAAAAATGAAAAATGAAAAAAACGGTGGGTTATAGCCCATGTTTTTTGAAATTTTGAAAAAAAAAGTTAGCCTCGTTTCTCATTATTTTGGACCGTGGGCTATAGCCCATATCGTACGGCATACTATGGCACGCCGTTTTTCATCATTTTTGAGGATTTGAAAAAAATGAAAAATGAAAAAAACGGTGGGTTATAGCCCATGTTTTTTGAAAATTTGAAAAAAAAAGTTAGCCTCGTTTCTCATCATTTTGGACCGTGGGCTATAGCCCATATCGTACGGCATACTATGGCACGCCGTTTTTCATCATTTTTGAGGATTTGAAAAAAATGAAAAATGAAAAAGACGGTGGGTTATAGCCCATGTTTTTTGAAATTTTGAAAAAAAAAGTTAGCCTCGTTTCTCATCATTTTGGACCGTCGGCTATAGCCCATATCGTACGGCATACTATGGCACGCCGTTTTTCATCATTTTTGAGGATTTGAAAAAAATGAAAAATGAAAAAAACGGTGGGTTATAGCCCATGTTTTTTGAAATTTTGAAAAAAAAAGTTAGCCTCGTTTCTCATCATTTTGGACCGTGGGCTATAGCCCATATCGTACGGCATACTATGGCACGCCGTTTTTCATCATTTTTGAGGATTTGAAAAAAATGAAAAATGAAAAAAACGGTGGGTTATAGCCCATGTTTTTTGAAATTTTGAAAAAAAAAGTTAGCCTCGTTTCTCATCATTTTGGACCGTGGGCTATAGCCCATATCGTACGGCATACTATGGCACGCCGTTTTTCATCATTTTTGAGGATTTGAAAAAAATGAAAAATAAAAAAAACGGTGGGTTATAGCCCATGTTTTTTGAAATTTTGAAAAAAAAAGTTAGCCTCGTTTCTCATCATTTTGGACCGTGGGCTATAGCCCATATCGTACGGCATACTATGGCACGCCGTTTTTCATCATTTTTGAGGATTTGAAAAAAATGAAAAATGAAAAAAACGGTGGGTTATAGCCCATGTTTTTTGAAATTTTGAAAAAAAAAGTTAGCCTCGTTTCACATCATTTTGGACCGTGGGCTATAGCCCATATCGTACGGCATACTATGGCACGCCGTTTTTCATCATTTTTGAGGATTTAAAAAAAATGAAAAATGAAAAAAACGGTGGGTTATAGCCCATGTTTTTTGAAATTTTGAATAAAAAAGTTAGCCTCGTTTCTCATCATTTTGGACCGTGGGCTATAGACCATATCGTACGGCATACTATGGCACGCCGTTTTTCATCATTTTTGAGGATTTGAAAAAAATGAAAAATGAAAAAAACGGTGGGTTATAGCCCATGTTTTTTGAAAAAAAAAAAAAAAAGTTAGCCTCGTTTCTCATCATTTTGGACCGTGGGCTATAGCCCATATCGTACGGCATACTATGGCACGCCGTTTTTCATCATTTTTGAGGATTTCAAAAAAATGAAAAATGAAAAAAACGGTGGGTTATAGCCCATGTTTTTTGAAATTTTGAAAAAAAAAGTTAGCCTCGTTTCTCATCATTTTGGACCGTGGGCTATAGCCCATATCGTACGGCATACTATGGCACGCCGTTTTTCATCATTTTTGAGGATTTGAAAAAAATGAAAAATGAAAAAAACGGTGGGTTATAGCCCATGTTTTTTGAAATTTTGGAAAAAAAAGTTAGCCTCGTTTCTCATCATTTTGGACCGTGGGCTTTAGCCCATATCGTACGGCATACTATGGCACGCCGTTTTTCATCATTTTTGAGGATTTGAAAAAAATGAAAAATGAAAAAAACGGTGGGTTATAGCCCATGTTTTTTGAAATTTTGAAAAAAAAAGTTAGCCTCGTTTCTCATCATTTTGGACCGTGGGCTATAGCCCATATTGTACGGCATACTATGGCACGCCGTTTTTCATCATTTTTGAGCATTTGAAAAAAATGAAAAATGAAAAAAACGGTGGGTTATAGCCCATGTTTTTTGAAATTTTGAAAAAAAAAGTTAGCCTCGTTTCTCATCATTTTGGACCGTGGGCTATAGCCCATATCGTACGGCATACTATGGCACGCCGTTTTTCATCATTTTTGAGGATTTCAAAAAAATGAAAAATGAAAAAAACGGTGGGTTATAGCCCATGTTTTTTGAAATTTTGAAAAAAAAAGTTAGCCTCGTTTCTCATCATTTTGGACCGTGGGCTATAGCCCATATCGTACGGCATACTATGGCACGCCGTTTTTCATCATTTTTGAGGATTTGAAAAAAATGAAAAATAAAAAAAACGGTGGGTTATAGCCCATGTTTTTTGAAATTTTGAAAAAAAAAGTTAGCCTCGTTTCTCATCATTTTGGACCGTGGGCTATAGCCCATATCGTACGGCATACTATGGCACGCCGTTTTTCATCATTTTTGAGGATTTTAAAAAAATGAAAAATGAAAAAAACGGTGGGTTATAGCCCATGTTTTTTGAAATTTTGAAAAAAAAAGTTAGCCTCGTTTCTCATCATTTTGGACCGTGGGCTATAGCCCATATCGTACGGCATACTATGGCACGCCGTTTTTCATCATTTTTGAGGATTTGAAAAAAATGAAAAATGAAAAAAAACGGTGGGTTATAGCCCATGTTTTTTGAAATTAAAAAAAAAAAGTTAGCCTCGTTTCTCATCATTTTGGACCGTGGGCTATAGCCCATATCGTACGGCATACTATGGCATGCCGTTTTTCATCATTTTTGAGGATTTGAAAAAAATGAAAAATGAAAAAAACGGTGGGTTATAGCCCATGTTTTTTGAAATTTTGAAAAAAAGAAGTTAGCCTCGTTTCTCATCATTTTGGACCGTGGGCTATAGCCCATATCGTACGGCATACTATGGCACGCCGTTTTTCATCATTTTTGAGGATTTGAAAAAAATGAAAAATGAAAAAAACGGTGGGTTATAGCCCATGTTTTTTTAAATTTTGAAAAAAAAAGTTAGCCTCGTTTCTCATCATTTTGGACCGTGGGCTATAGCCCATATCGTACGGCATACTATGGCACGCCGTTTTTCATCATTTTTGAGGATTTGAAAAAAATGAAAAATGAAAAAAACGGTGGGTTATAGCCCATGTTTTTTGAAATTTTGAAAAAAAGAAGTTAGCCTCGTTTCTCATCATTTTGGACCGTGGGCTATAGCCCATATCGTACGGCATACTATGGCACGCCGTTTTTCATCATTTTTGAGGATTTTAAAAAAATGAAAAATGAAAAAAACGGTGGGTTATAGCCCATGTTTTTTGAAATTTTGAAAAAAAAAGTTAGCCTCGTTTCTCATCATTTTGGACCGTGGGCTATAGCCCATATCGTACGGCATACTATGGCACGCCGTTTTTCATCATTTTTGAGGATTTGAAAAAAATGAAAAATGAAAAAAACGGTGGGTTATAGCCCATGTTTTTTTAAATTTTGAAAAAAAAAGTTAGCCTCGTTTCTCATCATTTTGGACCGTGGGCTATAGCCCATATCGTACGGCATACTATGGCACGCCGTTTTTCATCATTTTTGAGGATTTGAAAAAAATGAAAAATGAAAAAAACGGTGGGTTATAGCCCATGTTTTTTGAAATTTTGAAAAAAAAAGTTAGCCTCGTTTCTCATCATTTTGGACCGTGGGCTATAGCCCATATCGTACGGCATACTATGGCACGCCGTTTTTCATCATTTTTGAGGATTTGAAAAAAATGAAAAATGAAAAAAACGGTGGGTTATAGCCCATGTTTTTTTAAATTTTGAAAAAAAAAGTTAGCCTCGTTTCTCATCATTTTGGACCGTGGGCGATAGCCCATATCGTACGGCATACTATGGCACGCCGTTTTTCATCATTTTTGAGGATTTGAAAAAAATGAAAAATGAAAAAAACGGTAGCCCATATCGTACGGCATACTATGGCACGCCGTTTTTCATCATTTTTGAGGATTTGAAAAAAATGAAAAATGAAAAAAACGGTGGGTTATAGCCCATGTTTTTTGAAATTTTGAAAAAAAAAGTTAGCCTCGTTTCTCATCATTTTGGACCGTGGGCTATAGCCCATATCGTACGGCATACTATGGCACGCCGTTTTTCATCATTTTTGAGGATTTGAAAAAAATGAAAAATGAAAAAAACGGTGGGTTATAGCCCATGTTTTTTGAAATTTTGAAAATAAAAGTTAGCCTCGTTTCTCATCATTTTGGACCGTGGGCTATAGCCCATATCGTACGGCATACTATGGCACGCCGCTTTTCATCATTTTTGAGGATTTGAAAAAAATGAAAAATGAAAAAAACGGTGGGTTATAGCCCATGTTTTTTGAAATTTTGAAAAAAAAAGTTAGCCTCGTTTCTCATCATTTTGGACCGTGGGCTATAGCCCATATCGTACGGCATACTATGGCACGCCGTTTTTCATCATTTTTGAGGATTTGAAAAAAATGAAAAATGAAAAAAACGGTGGGTTATAGCCCATGTTTTTTGAAATTTTGAAAAAAAAAGTTAGCCTCGTTTCTCATCATTTTGGACCGTGGGCTATAGCCCATATCGTACGGCATACTATGGCACGCCGTTTTTCATCATTTTTGAGGATTTGAAAAAAATGAAAAATGAAAAAAACGGTGGGTTATAGCCCATGTTTTTTTAAATTTTGAAAAAAAAAGTTAGCCTCGTTTCTCATCATTTTGGACCGTGGGCGATAGCCCATATCGTACGGCATACTATGGCACGCCGTTTTTCATCATTTTTGAGGATTTGAAAAAAATGAAAAATGAAAAAAACGGTAGCCCATATCGTACGGCATACTATGGCACGCCGTTTTTCATCATTTTTGAGGATTTGAAAAAAATGAAAAATGAAAAAAACGGTGGGTTATAGCCCATGTTTTTTGAAATTTTGAAAAAAAAAGTTAGCCTCGTTTCTCATCATTTTGGACCGTGGGCTATAGCCCATATCGTACGGCATACTATGGCACGCCGTTTTTCATCATTTTTGAGGATTTGAAAAAAATGAAAAATGAAAAAAACGGTGGGTTATAGCCCATGTTTTTTGAAATTTTGAAAATAAAAGTTAGCCTCGTTTCTCATCATTTTGGACCGTGGGCTATAGCCCATATCGTACGGCATACTATGGCACGCCGCTTTTCATCATTTTTGAGGATTTGAAAAAAATGAAAAATGAAAAAAACGGTGGGTTATAGCCCATGTTTTTTGAAATTTTGAAAAAAAAAGTTAGCCTCGTTTCTCATCATTTTGGACCGTGGGCTATAGCCCATATCGTACGGCATACTATGGCACGCCGTTTTTCATCATTTTTGAGGATTTGAAAAAAATGAAAAATGAAAAAAACGGTGGGTTATAGCCCATGTTTTTTGAAATTTTGAAAAAAAAAGTTAGCCTCGTTTCTCATCATTTTGGACCGTGGGCTATAGCCCATATCGTACGGCATACTATGGCACGCCGTTTTTCATCATTTTTGAGGATTTGAAAAAAATTAAAAATGAAAAAAACGGTGGGTTATAGCCCATGTTTTTTGAAATTTTGAAAAAAAAAGTTAGCCTCGTTTCTCATCATTTTGGACCGTGGACTATAGCCCATATCGTACGGCA
This sequence comes from Protomyctophum bolini, assembly GCF_963924005.1. Lineage (NCBI taxonomy): Eukaryota > Metazoa > Chordata > Actinopteri > Myctophiformes > Myctophidae > Protomyctophum > Protomyctophum bolini. Next base: position 21,650,362 of record NC_137877.1, on the reverse strand, counting down.
TACTATGGCACGCCGTTTTTCATCATTTTTGAGGATTTCAAAAAATGAAAAATGAAAAAAACGGTGGGTTATAGCCCATGTTTTTTGAAATTTTGAAAAAAAAAGTTAGCCTCGTTTCCCATCATTTTGGACCGTGGGCTATAGCCCATATCGTACGGCATACTATGGCACGCCGTTTTTCATCATTTTTGAGGATTTCAAAAAAATGAAAAATGAAAAAAACGGTGGGTTATAGCCCATGTTTTTTGAAATGTTGAAAAAAAAAGTTAGCCTCGTTTCTCATCATTTTGGACCGTGGGCTATAGCCCATATCGTACGGCATACTATGGCACGCCGTTTTTCATCATTTTTGAGGATTTGAAAAAAATGAAAAATGAAAAAAACGGTGGGTTATAGCCCATGTTTTTTGAAATTTTGAAAAAAAAGTTAGCCTCGTTTCTCATCATTTTGGACCGTGGGCTATAGCCCATATCGTACGGCATACTATGGCATGCCGTTTTTCATCATTTTTGAGAATTTGAAAAAAATGAAAAATGAAAAAAACGGTGGGTTATAGCCCATGTTTTTTGAAATTTTGAAAAAAAAAGTTAGCCTCGTTTCTCATCATTTTGGACCGTGGGCTATAGCCCATATCGTACGGCATACTATGGCACGCCGTTTTTCATCATTTTTGAGGATTTTAAAAAAATTAAAAATTAAAAAAACGGTGGGTTATAGCCCATGTTTTTTGAAATTATGAAAAAAAAAGTTAGCCTCGTTTCTCATCATTTTGGACCGTGGGCTATAGCCCATATCGTACGGCATACTATGGCACGCCGTTTTTCATCATTTTTGAGGATTTGAAAAAAATGAAAAATGAAAAAAACGGTGGGTTATAGCCCATGTTTTTTGAAATTTTGAAAAAAAAAGTTAGCCTCGTTTCTCATCATTTTGGACCGTGGGCTATAGCCCATATCGTACGGCATACTATGGCACGCCGTTTTTCATCATTTTTGAGGATTTGAAAAAAATGAAAAATGAAAAAAACGGTGGGTTATAGCCCATGTTTTTTGAAATTTTGAAAAAAAAAGTTAGCCTCGTTTCTCATCATTTTGGACCGTGGGCTATAGCCCATATCGTACGGCATACTATGGCACGCCGTTTTTCATCATTTTTGAGGATTTGAAAAAAATGAAAAATGAAAAAAACGGTGGGTTATAGCCCATGTTTTTTGAAATTTTGGAAAAAAAAGTTAGCCTCGTTTCTCATCATTTTGGACCTTGGGCTATAGACCATATTGTACGGCATACTATGGCACGCCGTTTTTCATCATTTTTGAGGATTTGAAAAAAATAAAAAATGAAAAAAACGGTGGGTTATAGCCCATGTTTTTTGAAATTTTGAAAAAAAAAGTTAGCCTCGTTTCTCATCATTTTGGACCGTGGGCTATAGCCCATATCGTACGGCATACTATGGCACGCCGTTTTTCATCATTTTTGAGGATTTAAAAAAAATGAAAAATGAAAAAAACGGTGGGTTATAGCCCATGTTTTTTGAAATTTTGAAAAAAAAAGTTAGCCTCGTTTCTCATCATTTTGGACCGTGGGCTATAGCCCATATCGTACGGCATACTATGGCACGCCGTTTTTCATCATTTTTGAGGATTTGAAAAAAATGAAAAAAACGGTGGGTTATAGCCCATGTTTTTTGAAATTTTGAAAAAAAAAGTTAGCCTCGTTTCTCATCATTTTGGACCGTGGGCTATAGCCCATATCGTACGGCATACTATGGCACGCCGTTTTTCATCATTTTTGAGGATTTGAAAAAAATGAAAAATGAAAAAAACGGTGGGTTATAGCCCATGTTTTTTGAAATTTTGAAAAAAAAAGTTAGCCTCGTTTCTCATCATTTTGGACCGTGGGCTATAGCCCATATCGTACGGCATACTATGGCACGCCGTTTTTCATCATTTTTGAGGATTTGAAAAAAATGAAAAATGAAAAAAACGGTGGGTTATAGCCCATGTTTTTTGAAATTTTGAAAAAAAAAGTTAGCCTCGTTTCTCATCATTTTGAACCGTGGGCTATAGCCCATATCGTACGGCATACTATGGCATGCCGTTTTTCATCATTTTTGAGGATTTGAAAAAAATGAAAAATGAAAAAAACGGTGGGTTATAGCCCATGTTTTTTGAAATTTTGAAAAAAAAAGTTAGCCTCGTTTCTCATCATTTTGGACCGTGGGCTATAGCCCATATCGTACGGCATACTATGGCACGCCGTTTTTCATCATTTTTGAGGATTTGAAAAAAATTAAAAATGAAAAAAACGGTGGGTTATAGCCCATGTTTTTTGAAATTTTGAAAAAAAAAGTTAGCCTCGTTTCTCATCATTTTGGACCGTGGACTATAGCCCATATCGTACGGCATACTATGGCACGCCGTTTTTCATCATTTTTGAGGATTTCAAAAAAATGAAAAATGAAAAAAACGGTGGGTTATAGCCCATGTTTTTTGAAATTTTGAAAAAAAAAGTTAGCCTCGTTTCTCATCATTTTGGACCGTGGGCTATAGCCCATATCGTACGGCATACTATGGCACGCCGTTTTTCATCATTTTTGAGGATTTCAAAAAAATGAAAAATGAAAAAAACGGTGGGTTATAGCCCATGTTTTTTGAAATGTTGAAAAAAAAAGTTAGCCTCGTTTCTCATCATTTTGGACCGTGGGCTATAGCCCATATCGTACGGCATACTATGGCACGCCGTTTTTCATCATTTTTGAGGATTTGAAAAAAATGAAAAATGAAAAAAACGGTGGGTTATAGCCCATGTTTTTTGAAATTTTGAAAAAAAAGTTAGCCTCGTTTCTCATCATTTTGGACCGTGGGCTATAGCCCATATCGTACGGCATACTATGGCATGCCGTTTTTCATCATTTTTGAGAATTTGAAAAAAATGAAAAATGAAAAAAACGGTGGGTTATAGCCCATGTTTTTTGAAATTTTGAAAAAAAAAGTTAGCCTCGTTTCTCATCATTTTGGACCGTGGGCTATAGCCCATATCGTACGGCATACTATGGCACGCCGTTTTTCATCATTTTTGAGGATTTTAAAAAAATTAAAAATTAAAAAAACGGTGGGTTATAGCCCATGTTTTTTGAAATTATGAAAAAAAAAGTTAGCCTCGTTTCTCATCATTTTGGACCGTGGGCTATAGCCCATATCGTACGGCATACTATGGCACGCCGTTTTTCATCATTTTTGAGGATTTGAAAAAAATGAAAAATGAAAAAAACGGTGGGTTATAGCCCATGTTTTTTGAAATTTTGAAAAAAAAAGTTAGCCTCGTTTCTCATCATTTTGGACCGTGGGCTATAGCCCATATCGTACGGCATACTATGGCACGCCGTTTTTCATCATTTTTGAGGATTTGAAAAAAATGAAAAATGAAAAAAACGGTGGGTTATAGCCCATGTTTTTTGAAATTTTGAAAAAAAAAGTTAGCCTCGTTTCTCATCATTTTGGACCGTGGGCTATAGCCCATATCGTACGGCATACTATGGCACGCCGTTTTTCATCATTTTTGAGGATTTGAAAAAAATGAAAAATGAAAAAAACGGTGGGTTATAGCCCATGTTTTTTGAAATTTTGGAAAAAAAAGTTAGCCTCGTTTCTCATCATTTTGGACCTTGGGCTATAGACCATATTGTACGGCATACTATGGCACGCCGTTTTTCATCATTTTTGAGGATTTGAAAAAAATAAAAAATGAAAAAAACGGTGGGTTATAGCCCATGTTTTTTGAAATTTTGAAAAAAAAAGTTAGCCTCGTTTCTCATCATTTTGGACCGTGGGCTATAGCCCATATCGTACGGCATACTATGGCACGCCGTTTTTCATCATTTTTGAGGATTTAAAAAAAATGAAAAATGAAAAAAACGGTGGGTTATAGCCCATGTTTTTTGAAATTTTGAAAAAAAAAGTTAGCCTCGTTTCTCATCATTTTGGACCGTGGGCTATAGCCCATATCGTACGGCATACTATGGCACGCCGTTTTTCATCATTTTTGAGGATTTGAAAAAAATGAAAAAAACGGTGGGTTATAGCCCATGTTTTTTGAAATTTTGAAAAAAAAAGTTAGCCTCGTTTCTCATCATTTTGGACCGTGGGCTATAGCCCATATCGTACGGCATACTATGGCACGCCGTTTTTCATCATTTTTGAGGATTTGAAAAAAATGAAAAATGAAAAAAACGGTGGGTTATAGCCCATGTTTTTTGAAATTTTGAAAAAAAAAGTTAGCCTCGTTTCTCATCATTTTGGACCGTGGGCTATAGCCCATATCGTACGGCATACTATGGCACGCCGTTTTTCATCATTTTTGAGGATTTGAAAAAAATGAAAAATGAAAAGAACGGTGGGTTATAGCCCATGTTTTTTGAAATTTTGAAAAAAAAAGTTAGCCTCGTTTCTCATCATTTTGAACCGTGGGCTATAGCCCATATCGTACGGCATACTATGGCATGCCGTTTTTCATCATTTTTGAGGATTTGAAAAAAATGAAAAATGAAAAAAACGGTGGGTTATAGCCCATGTTTTTTGAAATTTTGAAAAAAAAAGTTAGCCTCGTTTCTCATCATTTTGGACCGTGGGCTATAGCCCATATCGTACGGCATACTATGGCACGCCGTTTTTCATCATTTTTGAGGATTTGAAAAAAATGAAAAATGAAAAAAACGGTGGGTTATAGCCCATGTTTTTTGAAATTTTGAAAAAAAAAGTTAGCCTCGTTTCTCATCATTTTGGACCGTGGGCTATAGCCCATATCGTACGGCATACTATGGCACGCCGTTTTTCATCATTTTTGAGGTTTTAAAAAAAATGAAAAATGAAAAAAACGGTGGGTTATAGCCCATGTTTTTTGAAATTTTGAAAAAAAAAGTTAGCCTCGTTTCTCATTATTTTGGACCGTGGGCTATAGCCCATATCGTACGGCATACTATGGCACGCCGTTTTTCATCATTTTTGAGGATTTGAAAAAAATGAAAAATGAAAAAAAACGGTGGGTTATAGCCCATGTTTTTTGAAAATTTGAAAAAAAAAGTTAGCCTCGTTTCTCATCATTTTGGACCGTGGGCTATAGCCCATATCGTACGGCATACTATGGCACGCCGTTTTTCATCATTTTTGAGGATTTGAAAAAAATGAAAAATGAAAAAGACGGTGGGTTATAGCCCATGTTTTTTGAAATTTTGAAAAAAAAAGTTAGCCTCGTTTCTCATCATTTTGGACCGTCGGCTATAGCCCATATCGTACGGCATACTATGGCACGCCGTTTTTCATCATTTTTGAGGATTTGAAAAAAATGAAAAATGAAAAAAACGGTGGGTTATAGCCCATGTTTTTTGAAATTTTGAAAAAAAAGTTAGCCTCGTTTCTCATCATTTTGGACCGTGGGCTATAGCCCATATCGTACGGCATACTATGGCACGCCGTTTTTCATCATTTTTGAGGATTTGAAAAAAATGAAAAATGAAAAAAACGGTGGGTTATAGCCCATGTTTTTTGAAATTTTGAAAAAAAAAGTTAGCCTCGTTTCTCATCATTTTGGACCGTGGGCTATAGCCCATATCGTACGGCATACTATGGCACGCCGTTTTTCATCATTTTTGAGGATTTGAAAAAAATGAAAAATAAAAAAAACGGTGGGTTATAGCCCATGTTTTTTGAAATTTTGAAAAAAAAAGTTAGCCTCGTTTCTCATCATTTTGGACCGTGGGCTATAGCCCATATCGTACGGCATACTATGGCACGCCGTTTTTCATCATTTTTGAGGATTTGAAAAAAATGAAAAATGAAAAAAACGGTGGGTTATAGCCCATGTTTTTTGAAATTTTGAAAAAAAAAGTTAGCCTCGTTTCTCATCATTTTGGACCGTGGGCTATAGCCCATATCGTACGGCATACTATGGCACGCCGTTTTTCATCATTTTTGAGGATTTAAAAAAAATGAAAAATGAAAAAAACGGTGGGTTATAGCCCATGTTTTTTGAAATTTTGAATAAAAAAGTTAGCCTCGTTTCTCATCATTTTGGACCGTGGGCTATAGACCATATTGTACGGCATACTATGGCACGCCGTTTTTCATCATTTTTGAGGATTTGAAAAAAATGAAAAATGAAAAAAACGGTGGGTTATAGCCCATGTTTTTTGAAAAAAAAAAAAAAAAAGTTAGCCTCGTTTCTCATCATTTTGGACCGTGGGCTATAGCCCATATCGTACGGCATACTATGGCACGCCGTTTTTCATCATTTTTGAGGATTTCAAAAAAATGAAAAATGAAAAAAACGGTGGGTTATAGCCCATGTTTTTTGAAATTTTGAAAAAAAAAGTTAGCCTCGTTTCTCATCATTTTGGACCGTGGGCTATAGCCCATATCGTACGGCATACTATGGCACGCCGTTTTTCATCATTTTTGAGGATTTGAAAAAAATGAAAAATGAAAAAAACGGTGGGTTATAGCCCATGTTTTTTGAAATTTTGGAAAAAAAAGTTAGCCTCGTTTCTCATCATTTTGGACCGTGGGCTTTAGCCCATATCGTACGGCATACTATGGCACGCCGTTTTTCATCATTTTTGAGGATTTGAAAAAAATGAAAAATGAAAAAAACGGTGGGTTATAGCCCATGTTTTTTGAAATTTTGAAAAAAAAAGTTAGCCTCGTTTCTCATCATTTTGGACCGTGGGCTATAGCCCATATCGTACGGCATACTATGGCACGCCGTTTTTCATCATTTTTGAGCATTTGAAAAAAATGAAAAATGAAAAAAACGGTGGGTTATAGCCCATGTTTTTTGAAATTTTGAAAAAAAAAAGTTAGCCTCGTTTCTCATCATTTTGGACCGTGGGCTATAGCCCATATCGTACGGCATACTATGGCACGCCGTTTTTCATCATTTTTGAGGATTTCAAAAAAATGAAAAATGAAAAAAACGGTGGGTTATAGCCCATGTTTTTTGAAATTTTGAAAAAAAAAGTTAGCCTCGTTTCTCATCATTTTGGACCGTGGGCTATAGCCCATATCGTACGGCATACTATGGCACGCCGTTTTTCATCATTTTTGAGGATTTGAAAAAAATGAAAAATAAAAAAAACGGTGGGTTATAGCCCATGTTTTTTGAAATTTTGAAAAAAAAAGTTAGCCTCGTTTCTCATCATTTTGGACCGTGGGCTATAGCCCATATCGTACGGCATACTATGGCACGCCGTTTTTCATCATTTTTGAGGATTTGAAAAAAATGAAAAATGAAAAAAACGGTGGGTTATAGCCCATGTTTTTTGAAATTTTGAATAAAAAAGTTAGCCTCGTTTCTCATCATTTTGGACCGTGGGCTATAGCCCATATCGTACGGCATACTATGGCACGCCGTTTTTCATCATTTTTGAGGATTTGAAAAAAATGAAAAATGAAAAAAAACGGTGGGTTATAGCCCATGTTTTTTGAAATTTAAAAAAAAAAAGTTAGCCTCGTTTCTCATCATTTTGGACCGTGGGCTATAGCCCATATCGTACGGCATACTATGGCATGCCGTTTTTCATCATTTTTGAGGATTTGAAAAAAATGAAAAATGAAAAAAACGGTGGGTTATAGCCCATGTTTTTTGAAATTTTGAAAAAAAGAAGTTAGCCTCGTTTCTCATCATTTTGGACCGTGGGCTATAGCCCATATCGTACGGCATACTATGGCACGCCGTTTTTCATCATTTTTGAGGATTTGAAAAAAATGAAAAATGAAAAAAACGGTGGGTTATAGCCCATGTTTTTTGAAATTTTGGAAAAAAAAGTTAGCCTCGTTTCTCATCATTTTAGACCGTGGGCTATAGCCCATATCGTACGGCATACTATGGCACGCCGTTTTTCATCATTTTTGAGGATTTAAAAAAAATGAAAAATGAAAAAAACGGTGGGTTATAGCCCATGTTTTTTGAAATTTTGAATAAAAAAGTTAGCCTCGTTTCTCATCATTTTGGACCGTGGGCTATAGACCATATCGTACGGCATACTATGGCACGCCGTTTTTCATCATTTTTGAGGATTTGAAAAAAATGAAAAATGAAAAAAACGGTGGGTTATAGCCCATGTTTTTTGAAAAAAAAAAAAAAAAAGTTAGCCTCGTTTCTCATCATTTTGGACCGTGGGCTATAGCCCATATCGTACGGCATACTATGGCACGCCGTTTTTCATCATTTTTGAGGATTTCAAAAAAATGAAAAATACGGTGGGTTATAGCCCATGTTTTTTGAAATTTTGAAAAAAAAAGTTAGCCTCGTTTCTCATCATTTTGGACCGTGGGCTATAGCCCATATCGTACGGCATACTATGGCACGCCGTTTTTCATCATTTTTGAGGATTTGAAAAAAATGAAAAATGAAAAAAACGGTGGGTTATAGCCCATGTTTTTTGAAATTTTGGAAAAAAAAGTTAGCCTCGTTTCTCATCATTTTGGACCGTGGGCTTTAGCCCATATCGTACGGCATACTATGGCACGCCGTTTTTCATCATTTTTGAGGATTTGAAAAAAATGAAAAATGAAAAAAACGGTGGGTTATAGCCCATGTTTTTTGAAATTTTGAAAAAAAAAGTTAGCCTCGTTTCTCATCATTTTGGACCGTGGGCTATAGCCCATATCGTACGGCATACTATGGCACGCCGTTTTTCATCATTTTTGAGCATTTGAAAAAAATGAAAAATGAAAAAAACGGTGGGTTATAGCCCATGTTTTTTGAAATTTTGAAAAAAAAAGTTAGCCTCGTTTCTCATCATTTTGGACCGTGGGCTATAGCCCATATCGTACGGCATACTATGGCACGCCGTTTTTCATCATTTTTGAGGATTTCAAAAAAATGAAAAATGAAAAAAACGGTGGGTTATAGCCCATGTTTTTTGAAATTTTGAAAAAAAAAGTTAGCCTCGTTTCTCATCATTTTGGACCGTGGGCTATAGCCCATATCGTACGGCATACTATGGCACGCCGTTTTTCATCATTTTTGAGGATTTGAAAAAAATGAAAAATAAAAAAAACGGTGGGTTATAGCCCATGTTTTTTGAAATTTTGAAAAAAAAAGTTAGCCTCGTTTCTCATCATTTTGGACCGTGGGCTATAGCCCATATCGTACGGCATACTATGGCACGCCGTTTTTCATCATTTTTGAGGATTTGAAAAAAATGAAAAATGAAAAAAACGGTGGGTTATAGCCCATGTTTTTTGAAATTTTGAATAAAAAAGTTAGCCTCGTTTCTCATCATTTTGGACCGTGGGCTATAGCCCATATCGTACGGCATACTATGGCACGCCGTTTTTCATCATTTTTGAGGATTTGAAAAAAATGAAAAATGAAAAAAAACGGTGGGTTATAGCCCATGTTTTTTGAAATTAAAAAAAAAAAAGTTAGCCTCGTTTCTCATCATTTTGGACCGTGGGCTATAGCCCATATCGTACGGCATACTATGGCACGCCGTTTTTCATCATTTTTGAGGATTTCAAAAAAATGAAAAATGAAAAAAATGGTGGGTTATAGCCCATGTTTTTTGAAATTTTGAAAAAAAAAGTTAGCCTCGTTTCTCATCATTTTGGACCGTGGGCTATAGCCCATATCGTACGGCATACTATGGCACGCCGTTTTTCATCATTTTTGAGGATTTGAAAAAAATGAAAAATGAAAAAAACGGTGGGTTATAGCCCATGTTTTTTGAAATTTTGAAAAAAAAAGTTAGCCTCGTTTCTCATCATTTTGGACCGTGGGCTATAGCCCATATCGTACGGCATACTATGGCACGCCGTTTTTCATCATTTTTGAGGATTTGAAAAAAATGAAAAATGAAAAAAACGGTGGGTTATAGCCCATGTTTTTTGAAATTTTGGAAAAAAAAGTTAGCCTCGTTTCTCATCATTTTGGACCGTGGGCTTTAGCCCATATCGTACGGCATACTATGGCACGCCGTTTTTCATCATTTTTGAGGATTTGAAAAAAATGAAAAATGAAAAAAACGGTGGGTTATAGCCCATGTTTTTTGAAATTTTGAAAAAAAAAGTTAGCCTCGTTTCTCATCATTTTGGACCGTGGGCTATAGCCCATATCGTACGGCATACTATGGCACGCCGTTTTTCATCATTTTTGAGCATTTGAAAAAAATGAAAAATGAAAAAAACGGTGGGTTATAGCCCATGTTTTTTGAAATTTTGAAAAAAAAAGTTAGCCTCGTTTCTCATCATTTTGGACCGTGGGCTATAGCCCATATCGTACGGCATACTATGGCACGCCGTTTTTCATCATTTTTGAGGATTTCAAAAAAATGAAAAATGAAAAAAACGGTGGGTTATAGCCCATGTTTTTTGAAATTTTGAAAAAAAAAGTTAGCCTCGTTTCTCATCATTTTGGACCGTGGGCTATAGCCCATATCGTACGGCATACTATGGCACGCCGTTTTTCATCATTTTTGAGGATTTGAAAAAAATGAAAAATAAAAAAAACGGTGGGTTATAGCCCATGTTTTTTGAAATTTTGAAAAAAAAAGTTAGCCTCGTTTCTCATCATTTTGGACCGTGGGCTATAGCCCATATCGTACGGCATACTATGGCACGCCGTTTTTCATCATTTTTGAGGATTTGAAAAAAATGAAAAATGAAAAAAACGGTGGGTTATAGCCCATGTTTTTTGAAATTTTGAATAAAAAAGTTAGCCTCGTTTCTCATCATTTTGGACCGTGGGCTATAGCCCATATCGTACGGCATACTATGGCACGCCGTTTTTCATCATTTTTGAGGATTTGAAAAAAATGAAAAATGAAAAAAAACGGTGGGTTATAGCCCATGTTTTTTGAAATTAAAAAAAAAAAAGTTAGCCTCGTTTCTCATCATTTTGGACCGTGGGCTATAGCCCATATCGTACGGCATACTATGGCACGCCGTTTTTCATCATTTTTGAGGATTTGAAAAAAATGAAAAATGAAAAAAACGGTGGGTTATAGCCCATGTTTTTGGAAATTTTGAATAAAAAAGTTAGCCTCGTTTCTCATCATTTTGGACCATGGGCTATAGCCCATATCGTACGGCATACTATGGCACGCCGTTTTTCATCATTTTTGAGGATTTGAAAAAAATGAAAAATGAAAAAAAACGGTGGGTTATAGCCCATGTTTTTTGAAATTTAAAAAAAAAAAGTTAGCCTCGTTTCTCATCATTTTGGACCGTGGGCTATAGCCCATATCGTACGGCATACTATGGCATGCCGTTTTTCATCATTTTTGAGGATTTGAAAAAAATGAAAAATGAAAAAAACGGTGGGTTATAGCCCATGTTTTTTGAAATTTTGAAAAAAAGAAGTTAGCCTCGTTTCTCATCATTTTGGACCGTGGGCTATAGCCCATATCGTACGGCATTCTATGGCACGCCGTTTTTCATCATTTTTGAGGATTTGAAAAAAATGAAAAATGAAAAAAACGGTGGGTTATAGCCCATGTTTTTTGAAATTTTGAAAAAAAAAGTTAGCCTCGTTTCTCATCATTTTGGACCGTGGGCTATAGCCCATATCGTACGGCATACTATGGCACGCCGTTTTTCATCATTTTTGAGGATTTGAAAAAAATGAAAAATGAAAAAAACGGTGGGTTATAGCCCATGTTTTTTTAAATTTTGAAAAAAAAAGTTAGCCTCGTTTCTCATCATTTTGGACCGTGGGCTATAGCCCATATCGTACGGCATACTATGGCACGCCGTTTTTCATCATTTTTGAGGATTTGAAAAAAATGAAAAATGAAAAAAACGGTGGGTTATAGCCCATGTTTTTTGAAATTTTGAAAAAAAGAAGTTAGCCTCGTTTCTCATCATTTTGGACCGTGGGCTATAGCCCATATCGTACGGCATACTATGGCACGCCGTTTTTCATCATTTTTGAGGATTTAAAAAAAATGAAAAATGAAAAAAACGGTGGGTTATAGCCCATGTTTTTTGAAATTTTGAAAAAAAAAGTTAGCCTCGTTTCTCATCATTTTGGACCGTGGGCTATAGCCCATATCGTACGGCATACTATGGCACGCCGTTTTTCATCATTTTTGAGGATTTGAAAAAAATGAAAAATGAAAAAAACGGTGGGTTATAGCCCATGTTTTTTTAAATTTTGAAAAAAAAAGTTAGCCTCGTTTCTCATCATTTTGGACCGTGGGCTATAGCCCATATCGTACGGCATACTATGGCACGCCGTTTTTCATCATTTTTGAGGATTTGAAAAAAATGAAAAATGAAAAAAACGGTGGGTTATAGCCCATGTTTTTTGAAATTTTGAAAATAAAAGTTAGCCTCGTTTCTCATCATTTTGGACCGTGGGCTATAGCCCATATCGTACGGCATACTATGGCACGCCGCTTTTCATCATTTTTGAGGATTTGAAAAAAATGAAAAATGAAAAAAACGGTGGGTTATAGCCCATGTTTTTTGAAATTTTGAAAAAAAAAGTTAGCCTCGTTTCTCATCATTTTGGACCGTGGGCTATAGCCCATATCGTACGGCATACTATGGCACGCCGTTTTTCATCATTTTTGAGGATTTGAAAAAAATGAAAAATGAAAAAAACGGTGGGTTATAGCCCATGTTTTTTGAAATTTTGAAAAAAAAAGTTAGCCTCGTTTCTCATCATTTTGGACCGTGGGCTATAGCCCATATCGTACGGCATACTATGGCACGCCGTTTTTCATCATTTTTGAGGATTTGAAAAAAATGAAAAATGAAAAAAACGGTGGGTTATAGCCCATGTTTTTTGAAATTTTGAAAAAAAAAAGTTAGCCTCGTTTCTCATCATTTTGGACCGTGGGCTATAGCCCATATCGTACGGCATACTATGGCACGCCGTTTTTCATCATTTTTGAGGATTTGAAAAAAATGAAAAATTAAAAAAACGGTGGGTTATAGCCCATGTTTTTTGAAATTTTGAAAAAAAAAGTTAGCCTCGTTTCTCATCATTTTGGACCGTGGGCTATAGCCCATATCGTACGGCATACTATGGCACGCCGTTTTTCATCATTTTTGAGGATTTGAAAAAAATGAAAAATGAAAAAAACGGTGGGTTATAGCCCATGTTTTTTGAAATTTTGAAAAAAAAAGTTAGCGGAAATTGCGGAAATTGCAGAAATTTCTAAAACTATGAAAAAAACGACTACTATAGTTCATGGTTTTCAACAACATACTATGTCGTTTTTCATGTTTGTCCACGATTTAAAAAAGAAATGTAAAAATCGTGAAAAAACGACATAGGCATATATAGTTCACAAAATAGTTCACGTTTTTATGGGTGGTGGTGGTGTTTAAACCAAGCCTCGTAGCGCATGTTTTGTAGTATCAATGGAATGGTTAGACTGCACATCTGCAGTCTGAAGAATGACATGAAGGCATTATGCGCCTTCCAGGGTCGCTGGCCAATCAAGGACATATTCTCACAAGACCTTTTTTGTTTTGTTTTTGTGTGATTGCAGAAATCCTTTATTTCAAAGGATGAAAATAATACATTTCAAACAAGCAGTCAAAGGACACAGAGTCAAAAGGTCCCTCACAGATGTTACAGCTACATCTTGTCCTGTTAGCATGTTAAAGGAACTGTGGCTATCTAAAAAGACTAAATTAAAACTGTGGCTATCTAAAAAGACTAAATTAAAACTCAACGTTTACAGCCTATTTAACATGTCTCAGGAGGAGTATGGCACCATGTTCAGACTGTTAGAAAAGTCTTGTTATTATTATTATAATTATTATTATTACATGAGTATTATTTACAATATACAATAAAAACTGAGTCACTATACTCACTAAGTGTGTTTTAAAAATAGTGCTTGAAACGAGTGCACTGACGCAAAATTATATACATACCACATATTTTTTCTTCTTCATCACACTGTTAATAGTTCACACCAACCATATTAAATATACCAAACATTTCAGTTGTAAAAAAAAGGGAAGAGAAACGATTTAGCTTCCGACAACATGTAACCACTTGTGTACCACATTTCAACTTAAAAACATTAACAATAACATTAATATCAATAGCAATGACATAATGAGAGCTACTTGGAAATCTCTTTTCAGCACCATCATGATGAAATAATTCTATTCTGCCTCATTTCCACCCCATCTCATTTACTATGTATGTACATGAAACATTCAAACTGTATCCTCCAAGAGGAGAGAGAGATTTTTTTTTTTTTTTTTATGTTTCTGTTTTTAATAACTCACATTTGGTTTGTCTGTGTTTGCCATTGTCGTTTTAACTGTTCCAATAAGGTCCCATGTAGACTTAATAGATCCTGACTTGATATCCATGTCAGGTGGAAACCAAATGATGTCCAAAACTGTTACTTTTCAGGATTTAAAATTCAAAAGTAGCAGATCTACAATGCTCGAAATTCAAAATTTGTAGATCTGCTACTTTGATACATTTGTGTGACGATCAAGTAGGGCTTTAATTTAAGAAGATTTAAACAAAACATTCAAAATATGGACATGATAGGTTTCTGCCCAACAGCAAAAATATACTGTAAGCCTGTTTGTCCAAAAGACTATAAAACAAAGAAATAAAAAATTAAAAAATTAAATAAGAAGAAATAAATCCAGGAGTTTATCAGAGCTGGGATAAGAATTGTAACCTGACGCTGCCAGATGAGGGCGGTATTGCGGAAACATATTCCCCAACACAACACTCATCTGGGATCTCTGACGGAGTTGAGCCCTGAGTCAGATCTGCTTCGTACCGAACCAATCAGCGTGAGCTAAATGCGGGATGCGGATGTGACGGTATATAGACACGTCGATATGATTGGTTGTGTTTGCACGCCCACACGGTGATAGACAGACGCTCCCATCCAATCATCTACCATGTATCTTGAAAAAAAGGAACAGCCCCGTCATCGAATTTGCTTCCGCGATCCCAGATCCAAATAAGCTGTGAAACAAATTTGTGTAGCAAGCTTTTTGGATCTGGCAGCGTCAGGTTATAAGAATTGTCCCAGATGAAACAATCCTCCATATCCCCAGAATAATCACTACTTTAGCAAAAAGGACCATAATCACTTCAAATCTTTACTTGGTTGACTGACTGGAGTCCTTCTGGACTCGATACTAATGACCTTTCCATTTTTGCTTTGTAAATCTGGTATTAACGTTTATTTTTTATCATTTTTTCCAGAATACGGATGCTGGGTTTTAAGTGGTTAAATGATTTCCTTCTTCCATTTTTAACCACTGGGTTTAACCCATAGGCCTATATATGGTCTCTGTCTGGTGGAAACCTCACACATCCGTTCTGTTACTTTTCAGGATTAAAATTCTAAAATATCAAAAGTAGCAGATCTACTTGCTCAAAACAAGCTTGTAAATATGCTACCTTTGATGCTTTTGACTGACGCTGTAGTATGATCAAGAAGGGCGTTAATTTACGATAAAACACAAAACATTTATTTTGACCGGAGTCCCAGGGGTCTACAACAGCCCCCCACCCCCTGGCCAAAAGTAGGCTACGCCAGGAATAGGGACGCTAGGGATGACGTGGGTATGATGCAATAATGTATAATCTGGACCTTTGAAAATAACAAAGAAATGCAAAATTAAAATGACAGAACTTCATATTTGTAGGACATGAATAAATACTGTGAGTTAAAATGGAGTGTCCTGGTGTTAATCAGTCACAGTTTATACCTTGAGTACAGGTAAAGAAATGCTTAGCCAGAGGTCTCACATCCTCTACAATATTCAACATAATTTAAGTGGAAAAACAACATAATAATAATCATAACACTAGCAACTGTACAGAGGTCTATGTGTCTGCGAGGACAGCAAGCCCATCACCCCATCTCTTATCAAAATAAGAGAACAAAAAACTGTTCAATAGTTCCATTAACAGTAACTTTGAAGATGAACACAACATAGTTTTGTTTTTTTCTTAACCCCCGAAACCCAAGACGACAGAATCTGCATTGAAGTGGGTGCTTGAAATAAAGTGCAGGATAGTCTCTCCAAGTCTAATTTTTCTTCAAATAATAATGACATAATCTCATCGTTGATAAGTGCAAACTGCACGACAAAGATAACACTGGCTTTGAAATATTACATTCCTGATGCATGACTTGAAACCGTTGGCAATGATGGGGGGATTGGAGGGTGAAGGGAGCAACATTTCTGAACCAATTAAGCCATTTAGACCTATGTTGGTATACCTTTCAATCCGGGATAGTATCTGTGTCATTTTAGATATGGTTTCTGTCAGGAGAGAATATCTCCATATTCTAACTTGTTGGGTTTTCCGTAAATTAACGCCCTACTTGACCATACTACAGCGTCACAGAAAAGCGTCAAAAGTAGCAGATCCACAAACGTGGCGCGATGCATATGGAGCTTGTAGATCTGCTACTTTTTATGCTTTTGAATGCTGAAAAGCAACAGTTTTGGACGTGTGAGGATTCCACTCTACAGAGAAGATATAGCTAAAATTACACAGATGCTTCGATTTCCTGGTTTTAATGGATTAAACCACAAAAAAGAAGAAAATAAATCAAAATAATGTATAAAATAGCCAATCCACAAGTTCAAAAAAAGATTCTGCAAATCCTTTTGATTTGATTTTTACCTGCTCCACATCGGAATGCCCAGGATTTAAATACTTCTTTATATTTAGTTATTTTCAAAATTGCATTAACTTGCAAAAACTTGGAACAAACAAAAATTTACAAGCACTCTTGACTGCCGTTATTGTAAACAAAGGACTCAAAATTATGATATTTAATTACAATTACAAAATGACATGAAAAAAATAAAAGCAAGACACAGCCATGTCACAGTAGGCCTACATTTAGTTCCTTTCATGCCGTCTAGATGCAGAAGGCGGGTCCTGTCCTGTCATTAGGTGCAGCGTTGCCCTGCCCTGCGTTGCCCTGCAGCGTTGCCCTGCCAAGCGATTGGCTGGCGCTCCTGAATGCTGATGATAAGCCCCTCCCTACCTGTGTTTGTCATCAGAGTCATCAGAGGTAGAAGCCAGTGGCCTGTGGGTCTGGCAGGCTGGGCAGAGTCTCTGCACCTGGCAGCATCTGTCCATTAGGGGGTGCTGCTGCTCCATTCCCGTTGGGCAGCACACAGACACCTGGGAAAGTGCTGCTCAGGGCACAGCCATTTTCCATCTGCAGATTGAGATTGCGATTACAATTTAGATATTTGGCAGACGTTCTCAATCCAGAGTGTCACCCTAGTCGCTTAGCTTGTGTACTCTTCTTAGTCTAACCCCGACCACTGGGTTCTATATGAACGGCAGCTAAATACCCGCATTAGAATTAAGACCACTAGCTCCATTTTAGCTGTGGGAGGGGTGGGTAAAAAGGAGAACAGGGATAACATTGAGCATCTATAAAACAATCCAAGGCCAACATGAATGTTGGGACAGGATTATAGGTAGATTCATGTGTTTTGGTCTGATTTCTCCTAAAATGGCTTAAATGAAGATCAGAGAAAAGTCAAAGCATACACACCTTGCTGTGGTTGGGGTCGTGGTGGGGGATGTCAGAGCTGACCATCCCGTAGGGGTCCAGCTGCCTGCAGGGCTGGCCCACCCCCAGGATGTGCTCCAGGGTGGCGGTGGCGCTGGAGGCTGGAGGACACTGGGACAGGCTGGACAGCACCTGGGCAAGCGGGGCAGGCAGCAGAGGCTCCGGCTGACGCTTGTGGTTCATCCTCTGGTAGGAGCATCCTCCGGGGTCGGGTCTGTGCTGCTGCAGCTGGCCCACGCCACCTCCCAGACTGCACATGCCACTCCCGTTGACGTTAAAGTCCATGCCGTCAATGTCCAGTATGCCGTAGTCCATGCAACTGTCCAGTGAGCTGTGCGTAAGGGAACCTTGGCCGTTGCTGAGGCAGGCATTACCACCGCTGCTCTCTTCCAGGTGGCTGAAGCCGTAGTGGTTGGGCCACTGGGGGGGCTGCTTGGCACCAGCCTGGGCGTCTGTGTTTGGAAGGTTACACAGTCCGTTGAGGTTGGCCCCCTTCTGTTTGGCATGGCGTTGCTGCTGCAGGAGATGGCTCTGCATGCTAGACTGCTGCTGCTGGAGGTAGTGCAGGTGTGACAGCCCCCCATCCAGCCCCAGAGCCTTGCTGCTGAAGAGAGTCTGCTGATGTGTGTGACAGTGGTCCACCTGGACCCCAGCTGTAGCCAGGATGTCCCCGGCCGTCCACGGTTCATCAGGGATGGGTTGGTTTTGCCCTAGAAGGCCGTGGTTGAGCACCGACGCAGGAGGGGCTACGTGGCTGTTCTGCGCGCTGAGGTCACGCATCCTCTTCCCTGGCTGCATGTTGAGGTGGCGCTGCATCTGCTGGGACAGCTGAATGATGGGGGCCTGACCGACCGGGGGAGGCCTGTGATGGGCGTAGTGAGTGTGCATGCCAGTACCAGTGGTTAGACTACTCTCCGGCGTGGATACCGTGGCGGACGTGACGGTCGCGGACTCAGATGCGGCGGCAGGCAGCGCCTGTTCCCTGCCGTCCACCTTGGCCTCCAGGGAGTCGTGGATGTAGTTGAGAATCTCGTCATTGGTCAGCAGGTCGTCCAGGGTTGGCACGCGGTCGGCGTCCATCTCCACACGGATCATACGCTCGTCCAACAGCAGCAGCTCCAGGTCCTCGGCGCTCAGACCCAGACCCTCCAGAGCTCCGAACAGCTCCCCGTTGGAGCAGCCCTCGCCGCCCGCCTCCTCCCCGCCGCCTCCCTGGCCGCCCAGGGAGAGCGAGTCCAGGGTGGCGAGGAGCGGATCGAAGCTGGCGGCCGGGAGTCCCGGGGCCGCTGACATGCTCCCGCCTCCGGCTTCCTCCCAGCTCCTGTGGTTGCCGGAAGGTTCCGATTCAGAGACGCCCATTTGGTCTCCGAAGAAGCTGCCGTGGAAGGACAGCTTGGGCTCCAGGGCCGGCTGGCAGACGTACACTGACTCATCCTGGCTCATCAAGGCCCCCAGCAGGGAGCCAGGGTCCACGCCGTCCCTGGCTGCCCGCTCACTCCGGCTTTTCTTAGACTTGCTGCCGTTCTTCTCGTGGATGCTGCCGTCGATGAAGCCTGCGATGGGGTGATTGCTCTGGTAGAGCAGGGCCTCTCCTGTGGCGTAGGTGAAGGGCAGGTGCATGGAGCGCTTACGCAGATGCTCTCCCCCCTCTTCCTCCCTACAGAGATACAGAGGAGCATGTTGTAAGAAGCCCCTAACCATAAGTACTACTAAGTACAGTACTCAAGTAAATGTACTTTGTTAACTGTCCATCGCTGCTCAGAGTTATGCAGAGCTAACGCGCCCTAAAGAATAAAATAGCAGATCTACAAGCTCACAATGTCAGTCGCTGCTCAGAGTTATGCAGAGTTAACCCGCCCTAAAGAAGGAAATAGCAGATCTACGAGCTCACACCACATCACAAGGCGTTGTGAGCTTGGGACCAATGTATAGTGTAAAGTACTCATGTGGCCTAGTCGCTTCTTTTGGGCTTGTTTTCCTAGACCTGGTTGCTTACTGTTGGCAGAGCTGGTCGTAAGCAGCCCTCATAAACACCAGGGCTTCAAGACTCTTTTAATGTGTGTGGAATCAAAACAAATGGCAGCCGACCAAGAACTGCACAATGATGTGACTGTTCCACGTTAAAGATGGAAACCAGCTGGCGATCAGCCAAAGTAACCGGTGGAGTTGTTCTATGGCATGTCATGTGTGTGCATTTCTCTAAATTATCCGTGCATGAATGCATGAGAAACGTGTGACAAGATGACAGAGGGTTGAGGTAAGGTATGTTTAAAAGCTGCAGAGCCTGCAGCTGCATGTGTCCCGGACATTTTGCATCCAATTCAATTACTGAAATTGGCCATGCGATTTAAGAGTTATTTCATTGATTATAGAAACCATTTAATCATATTGCATTTTGTACATAATGTACTGTATGTTAATATTCTATATTTTAAGGAGGAAGGAACTAACGTACACAAGGGGTCTCTGCGTGGCGATGATGTAGTCTGGTTTGCCATTCTTGTAGACTAGCCTGGCGTTGGACTGGACCCATTTCCAGTGGTTGTCCTTCGTCAGGAGGCGAAACACTGTCAGACCACTCTCCCCCGTCTTCATCACTATCGGCACAACAAACACACACACGGTATGAATAACCAGTGGTGTAGGAAGTATAGGCCTACTCACATGTTTTACTTAAGTAAAAAAAATATCTGTTCAGTATTCAACATTTACTTGAGTAAAAGTATAAACGTATTGGCATCCAAATGTACTTAAAGTAACACATGTTAAAAGTAGGCTACTCATTGGGAATGTCCCCAGTTTTCAAAATGCAGAAGGAGCGAGTGACATTTTCAGGCAGCGGCTTGGTGGTGAAGTGGTTAATTGTTTTTTAAATAATGATACAAATCCACAAAGTAACTAGAAACTCGATATAAATATAATTATTTGAACAACTTCAAACTATTGTAGTGGAGTATGTAAAAGTACCATGTTTGACTAGAAGTTGAAATATTGAAAATGGGAAATACTCCATTAAAGTAAAACTGACTCAAATGTGTATTTATGTACAGTATAACAGGTAATTACAGTACAGTTACTTTATTTAGGCCTACACCACTGTGAATAACAACGGCTACATAAAACCTTTAAACAAGAAACTTGCTTAAAGTAACCAGCGGTGGGGTGACACAGAGGCTGACATTGTATTAAACAATGAGTTGGTTTGACACATTTAGTTTGGCAGATTAAACTAAACTTTTAGGCCGCTGAGTGCTCCGAGTCTGTACCAGAAACCTTGTATCTCCTAAACCTTGCATGTCAACTTTCCATGTTTTTCCCAGTGAATAAATTTGGGGTTTCTACCCGACGGCCTGCCTGCGGTATTTCCGCCTGGCTTGTGTGGCCGTGTTGATATATGGATCATCTCCCATGCTTTGCTCATGCAGTGGATTTGTTATAGCCCCTATCTATCCACTCTGCTGGCTGGTTCTGTAGCTTTGCTCAATCTGGTTTGTAATCCCGCAGGATTACTTGGGAAAGCCGGTCTGAACTCTCTGACCCTCTCCTCCACTTTTTATGAACAGGACTAATTATTAAAACACTGATGGAAAAAAGGTGGAAACCGTTGCATTTGTTGTAAATTAGCCATGCTGGAAATAGCCTATCTATAGACGGATTCAAAAACGGGTCTCATGGTCGCAGTTTACGTATTTCCTATAGGCGGACTCGACGTAGCTGTGGGGTTTAAACCCTCACCAGGCGCATCTCTTCTACTACAGTGAACGGTAGAGTGACTGATGTTAGTCTGCCTCAAACGTTACTCTTTTTCCTGCTTTTTACTAACACTAACATTACAAAGATGCCCAGAACATCGAGATGAACCTGTGTAGTTTATGGCTGCTCCAACAGTAGTGGCAACATTCCAAAAAAATAAAAATGGAATGTGAAAATATCCACCGCGGTACTAAGCACTTAAAGTATGAGGTATAAAGTACGGCAGCCTTGTGTTCATAAAACAGAAAGATTGGGTATTGGGTAAGACTGACGTTGTTTCAGGACCTTTCACTGCTTCGTCTCAACCATTACTCAATGGCTCTGGTCTCAGCTACCGTGGTGAATATTTTGAATTATTTATTTTGGAATGTTCAATCTACCGTTCACTGTAGTAGAAGAAATGCGCCTGGTGAGGGTTTAAACTTTAAACCCTGCAGCTACATTGAGTCCGCCTACAGGAAATACGTAAGCTGCGACCATGAGACCCGTTTATGAATTTGTCTATAGAAGCTCACAACGTGTTGCATTGTAATGCAAACTGTGAGCGTTGTGAGCTTTGCAGATTGGCCCCTCTTACTTGCACGGCGACACAGACACAGAACAAATATGTAAATCGGACATGAGTTACAAATGCACTTGAACCGCTTTTTCTTTCTCCATCTACACCAAATCTTTTTGCCGAAACAGCCGATGCTTGTAGATGCTTGCATTTTGGGGGGCTAATGTTCCCCCAGAATTTGGATGGGATGCCTGAGGTTCAAGTGGTTGAGCGTTTTCGACTGAGGCGTGACTCACTTCTGACATGGTTCTCGGCACAGTACAACATGTCTGCTGCGTGGATGAACTGGTATCCAGACCCACGCACACGGAGCTCAGCCTCGGTGTAGCCCAGGACTATCTTCCCCCTGGAAAAGAAAAGAAAATAACCATTATTTGGTGTCCAGATCATAAAGGACACACTAAAGCAAATGCTTCATCACAAATCTTTATCATCTAAATGAATGACGTTCACAAGCACACAGAAAAACAGTTATACACATTAGCTCACAGTAAATATTAGCTATTACACAACTTGAATGGCTGAATTTGGTCTCCCTGCTCTTCTATAGATAGACAGGTACATCTATTGGTGGTAGTGCTGGCATGGGTTATCCCAGTTTTTAACAACTTCTATTATGAACTAGCCACATCAACGTGGGATGTGGGTTAGGATCCTGGTAGGACATAAAGTTACAGATTGCAGCTTTAGTATTGCTTTAATATTGCCCAGGCATTGGTTGTTTGCGAGAGGTTAAGCCCATGCTTTTGGGCGAGTGACACGTCCTACAATGCAGTATGAACTAGACAACTATTCCACAATCTCAGAATGCTACAGTACGTAGAGTCTGGAACTACACCTCCTGGAAGGCGAGACAGGAAGCATTTGTCTGTATGTGAACTTTGTGCCTTTATTAATACAAAGTAAGTTTTTCAGGAAACAGAGGAGAGCAAAGACACAGCAAAGTTTGTCAGGATCGGGACTCGAACGAGCGACACACTGCCATGCTAGATTACCAGCCAAGGTGCCCAGACTGCTAAGCCGGCCACAAACATATATTTTAATAATATCTTTACATTTTATTGATTTAATTTTCAGATTTTTATTTATATTGGGACAAATTTGCGCGACTGTAAAGACAAAACGGTAGCAAGAAGGAGGAGGCGTCAAATCTGCTTTATCGCTTGAGCTTCCGTTGCTCTAGACTGTATGATGGAATGGAAGCATTTGAAAATTGTGGGAGGCAACGGTTTGGCTTCCAAGACTAAACAGAGAGTCAACCATGAAAACCCATACCCTTACTTAGACAATGAGAAAATAACTATGGCAGCCGTGACATGCTAGTTTCGTTCCAGTTAGGCCACTCCAGGTGCCACAGTACAGCACAGTGGCACGTTTGGCTGCACTGGCTGGCCAACGACGTGTCGTATCTGTTATCAGC
This sequence comes from Protomyctophum bolini, assembly GCF_963924005.1. NCBI lineage: Eukaryota > Metazoa > Chordata > Actinopteri > Myctophiformes > Myctophidae > Protomyctophum > Protomyctophum bolini. The sequence goes on along the minus strand of NC_137877.1, from coordinate 21,627,080 downwards.
CCAATGGATTATCAGATATCACCCTCTCTGTCTTTCAGCATAACCAGAGCAAAACAGGCTAGGCAATAACCAAAAAGATATCACCCAGCACTATGTCTAGCATATAACTGTATTTGACGATAGCATTACTTTGCATCGCAGGCCATGGGCGTGAAGTCCAGCTTGTGTTTGGTTCTGAAGATCATGTTCTTGGTCCTGATCTCCAGGATGGACGGTGGCTGTAGAGGAGTGGCGATGGTGAACAGGGCCAGCTGTGGCGGGGCCTTGCCCCCGTTGTCATGTCGTTGGTTCTGCCCATGCAGGAACTTCAGCCTGCCCTGCAGGGTCAAAGCCTTGGGAAAAGACAGTGAAAAGATGATATTTTAAGAGTGCACTCACTCACTCACTCACTCACTCACTCACTCACTCACTCACTCACTCACTCACTCACTCACTCAACCCTTCAGGAGAGGGTCAGGGTCTTACCAGGAAGCCAGAGGAGTTGTCCAGGAGACAGCGGAAGCGACAGACAAAGTTCCTCTCCAGGAAGGAGGAGTTCTCAGGGGGAAGCTGCTCAGGGTGGTAGGTAACTACTGATGTGCTGCTGTGCTCCACTTCAATTTCTGTAAGGTCAAAGAAATATATTATCACTGTCCGGCAGAAACCTTCATCTCCATATTTAAACATTTTATGTTTTTCTTTTTTCCATAACCACTTAAACCCCAGCATCTGTATTGTGGGGAAAGCTTTAGCAGAAAATAGCAGATCGACAATGTACCCATTTTCAGTAAAAACTCAACTCAACCATATAGTGATTAAGTTGTTCTTGTATGATGCTACTTCATAATACAAGAGTGTCACCCAAAAGTAGGAAAGAATAGCACATCTACAAGCTTGGAACATGTTGTAACGATGTAGATCAGCTTTTTCTTTTTTTGCTATATTTAAGTGTTTTATGCAAGGGATAATTGTTGAGAAATAAAACCCAACAGCGTGATTATGCACCGACGTCCGACGTATAGCGGAGTTGCATAATCACCCTGAAGGTGTTTATTTCTCAACAATGACCGCTTGGCAATTATCCCGCATATTACAGGGCTACGTAATAAATTAATTAATACATTGACCCAAAATAACAAAGTATTTCCTTGCTTACAGTAATGTGTTAACAAGAGCTTGTGATTGGACAGATTCTAGGTTTGGTAATGGGAACATTTAACTAATTGGACAAAATCATTGAAGAAGGCGGTTACACCAACGGAAAAATTGGATGGAAATGTTTATGCACACAGGATTATCGTGGCCACAATTATCTCATGGGAAACTTGTGCGAGGCAAACTGAAAACCAAATACTGGTGGAAACCAAACTCTGACAGATCACCAAATAAACAGGCTGTTAAACCAAATTAGCGACAGAGAAGTTGAATGGAGATATAAGCCAGTAGCAAGAATTTTGGAGCCTAAAATGACACAGCTATATACTGCAGTGTGTAAGAGGGAGAAGGATACTTACTTCCCCTGAAGTCCTAACTAACTGGAATAACAGTGGAAAGAGTAGCAAGGTTCCCATTGAGAGTAATTTTGATGCAGCAATAACATTTCTGCATCATAAGTATAAGATGGCAGTGCAGAGGCAGAGCTATGTAGTTACTATGGTGGAAAAGTGATGCAGGATTAGGGAAGATATGCTGGATGTTTACTGAGGGAACATGGGAACAGACTTTGCAGCGCAGTCAACTTTCAGATCTGAGACACAAAAGATAGGCCTAGATTCGGATGTTTCCTTTTTTCTTTGTTTTTTCCTTTGGGGGCACCACCTCTTTTTGTGTAGAAATAGCAACTTTGTTCGGCTCCTCCACTTTCTTAGTCCACTTCTTCCCAGGGCTTCTGTTAATTCTGACTAACAACAACACTAGGTCTAGGCTACATGTTTAGGGCAACGATGCTGACAGATTCTGCTGTTGAGATTAGTGAACTTCTGCATGCTTACGGAATTTGCCTATCGGCTCGTTCCTGCAGTAACACAGGCATGCCATTAATGACAGGTACTTCACCCCAGACCCCACCCCAGCCAGTATATTGTTGCTGTCGGACAGAAACCTCTTGACTCCATATTTTAACAACCATAAATGAATGCCCTACAGCGTCACACAAAACCATTAAAAGTAGCAGATCTACAATCTCGAAATGCGACACAAAGCATTCTCTTCTCTGAATCCGTCTCGAGAGATTAGTCTCTACCTGACAGAGACAATACCATACTGGTCTCACTCTGAGGAGGTTAGCAGATACTAGTCTCATAAGCCATTCTCCAGGAGGTATAAACACCTCTCTCTAATCCCTCTCGAGTGACCATGCAAGAACAAAGAATGTCACAAGAAGTAACAAAAACATCCATATCTCCATGAACACATAGGCAGATCCCGGTAAACACCACAGCTGGCAGTACAGGCCCCATTTACATGCAGAAATGTATTTGGAATGAATGGATTCATTCCAGTCATCAGAATAAAAATGCTCATGTAAACACCTCAATTGGAATAGAATATCCCATTCCGAATGAGTTTTCATTCCAGTCTGGAGGGGTGGTATATACCGGTTGAATCTGTATAGATCACCATTTTAAACACTGAACACATGCACACTTTCTGAACACATGCACACTTTCCCAGTAGTCACCAAGCCTCCACCGCATCGTTGAGTTTACCTACTAGGAATTGTCTGTGTCTGTCGGTCTGTCGGTCAAATTCTGTGTAATGGCTGACTGACGGATGAATTAACGTGCACTCCTCGTCAATAGTGGCACGTAATTATCAAATTCTGTGGTGACTGACGAGTGCAGTCCAACAGTAGGTCGGACTCGTAAGAGCCACACGCAAACTCAACTAGCCAGTTGCGCTTTTAGCTTTAAGTGTCCTTTAAAATGGGCTTCCATTCGACCGTCGAACGCGCCCAGACTGTCATGGGTCCGTCGAATTTCGACGGACCCGTGACAGTCTGGGCGCGTTCGGAAATAGCGCACTGAGCGCACTGTGCAATCATGAAAACGAATTGCCTTTGGAAGGCAGCATATAGCATATATATCCTTTTAGACCATCCGACGTTATGTAACCTCATTATCATTCTTTAATCTCTTGGGAAAAACTTTCCCAAACACCACTTCTCTCACCGGCTTCATGCTGTGTGTTTTTGTTGTGTTGTTTTGGGTGGAGGTCATGTGTGGTTGCAGGGACTGCTTCAAAATATATTTTTATTAAATTTTATCAGATAATAACTGTTAGTGTTTGTTGGTTATTCATTTCTTAAGGGATAACGGTTATGGGTTGGCCATATAGTCCAAAGTTATATTCCGAATGAATGCTTTGGTCATGTAAACAATAGGAATACCTGTATTCAGGTTCCATGTAAACAGTTGGGTATGAATCTCTGTTCGGAATGAATGAGTCGGTCGGCCCCACGGTTCTCCAGAACCACCACAAAAAGCTCTGGTCAGGCTCTGCCAGTGGACCTAATGAGCCAATGTCCCCTCACCTGTGCAATTTCCAGCCTTTGCCTCAGCCAATTGATTGCCACAAGTTGACAACGGGTATTATTAGTTTCCCAAGTTGCATCGTTCTCAACTAGTAATAATAATAATATAGGCCTTAAATCAAAACACACATGACCTAAGTATCTTACAGTCAACAGCACACACAGATCTGTGACCATTTCACCTCGTTAAGCCAAAGCATAGATTAGAGGATCATGTGACCATGGCCTGTGTCCCGCACTGCTTAACCCTGTAAAACTGTTGAGTGATGTTGGCTTGTCAAACAGTCTGAGTATAAAGATGGAGTCTCTGAGACCCAGTGCAGTGCTGCACATACACTCTGTCGGGTGGAAACCTCATTCATTACCTCCAAAACTGTTACTTTTCAGGATTCAAATTTAAAAAGCAAGCAGATCTACAAGGTATCTGCTACTTTTGATGCTTTTGTGTGACGCTGTTGTATTATCAAGTAGGGTATGAATTGAATATGTATAGATGTAGATGTCTGTCCGACAGCGATGACCTATACAGATACACAGCCAGCCAGCCATACAGACAGCCAGACAGACAGACAGACAGACAGACAGACCACATGCACACACGCATTTAAAATAAATAAATAGCAGATTTATATATTCATAGAAAGTTTCATAGACTTATTTTACAGCATCAGTGTTGTGTTAATTTATATTTTTGTATATATTTGTGTATATAGTGCCTTTATCCAAAGCACTTTACATAGATGTACTTAGTACTTGTGTTTGTTTGTTTGTTTGTTCACACACTATCTTTGCTATTGTTGGATTCGGTGGTGCTCTTTTTCCCCCTCTACACACCAACTGTCAGAAAATAGCAACTGTATAGAGGCACTGTGAGCTTGAAGATCTGCTATTTCCGGCTACTGTTCCCCATCACTCAAAGATTTGGCGGCCCTGCTGTAGTTACTCTGAGGACCCCCTAGGGGGGGGTCCAGGACCACCTGTAGTAGAGCACGTCACCTTGGGGGGATTCTTGGGCCAAGGCAGCTAAGGTGGCAGGTGGAGGGTTCAAAGCCCAGTGCAGGTTTCTCCTCAGCTCCTGTTGGTCTTCTGTGTGAACCAGCTCATACACACTCTGATGCATCACATCAGTCTGAGAGGGGAGGAGAGGAGAGGTGTGAAGAGAGCAGAGAGAAATGTTTAAGTATAAATATTAGATTAGCTTCTGTCGGAAAATTCTGACATCTTTTTAGGCGTCAGCTGAAACCGCATCTTTTCATCCTAGCATTAAATGAGTATCTTATGAGGTGATTCTATCACAAACAATCAAAGATCGAGATCTTAATTTATTGCTCCTCTGCTAGTTGTATTGTTCAGCACTTTGCTGACGTATTTTAACTGGTTTTAATTCTCTCTTTTATTGGACTGTACAGTGTACACAGCACTTTCAGCTGCATTTCTAAACATCGTCTCTGTCGGGTTACTGTTACTTTACAGAATTCAAATTCAAAAATAGCTAAAAGTAGCAGATCTATAAAAATGTGTTGTTTAACTTATTTCGCTTCGTGTTTCGTGCTTGTAGATCTGCCACCTTTGACGCTTTTGTGAGATGCTGTAGTGTAGTGTGATCAAGTAGAGCGTTGATTTACAGAATTACCTGGTGGAATCCCAGGTAGTCCTGGATGGTGTGAGAGCAGTAGAAGATGGTCCCGTCTGCAGTGATGACCATCACAAAGCCGTTAAGAGCCTGCAACACAAACACAACCACCACCACAAACCTGTTAACAGTCTGCAACACAAACACAACCACCACCACAAACCTGTTAACAGTCTGCAACACAAACAGAAACCACCACCACAAACCTAGCCTCTGTCCCAGTCTTGCGCATCTGCGAAGAGAAAAGCCTGGTCACAATATAAGGCAGAGAGTGCTTAGCCGGAAATGTCGGGCAGGAACATCCGTCAGACATATTTCCCCCGGATACGATATTTGTCGACACTTGTTTCATACACAGAGAATGTAAACAGATTTCCATGAGCAGTACTTCCGCCACAATCCTGCTACAGTACTTCCGCCGAATTCCAGCAATGCACTTACAGCGTATATTGTGCCCAGCATGCCATGAAGGACTTTCATTTGTTATTGTACATGTGACCTGGCAATGAAAAATGAAAATATATATATTTTGTAACCATTATGTTGAGCATGACAGTTGATTCACATCATTTTCGAATGCATTTATACATTCATACATTATGTAACAGAATTCCGTTTCATCTTTGCAGTAACTTTGTCCTACCAAAAATCAAATTAGTTGAAGCATAATATAGCTTGCTGCTTAGCACTCGCATGACCGTAAGACCAACTACCGCACAGAACACTTCAAAAGGCCTTGAGATAAAATTGACCTTTTCTTTCCTGTCACTGTCTCCCCTAGGGGTTTCACACGCTGTGACACCTTCTCCCCCGCGCAGCGGGAACAGCATTGTCTTTTAAATATCGATTAACAACATTTCAATCCCACTCACACCTCACATGTTGCCTATGCTTCATTTAGTTTAAAATTATAATATACAGTAAGCTATAACTGGGAACGTGCATGTGTCCCCCGGGGAGGAAAATATTCAATCCATGTCGATAATACCTGTTTTTACGTGGGAACAAATACGAGGGAAAGTGTTTGGGAATGGTAACTGAAATCCGATAGTGCTGAGCTTGGGTTTAGGAAATGATTACATTTAGCGTACCCTTAGGTTTAAATGTGTGTATTCATGGGCATATCTTATTGATAATTTCTTTAAATATTTAATTTCAATATTTTCTCTGCCATTTGTGCATTTGTGTGTATGGGGGGAAAATATGTGAATAATTGTTGTATAAATACCTTTGTCAAATAAGAAAATGAATAAAAATGTTAATTGAAAAAAAAAAGTATGAACATGAACAGTGTGTGGTATTTAAAAAAAGAATAACTTGATGAATAAATAACAGCAACGACTAATGTGTGCTGAGAGTCCCTGTGCCCATGGACGAATCTCAATGAAACAGCTGATGGCTGTAGCACGAGTTCATGAACTCATATACCGTAAATCCTCCAGTAAACGCCTCCTTTCTATTAATTACCGGGCCCCTATTAATCACCAGTGATGGGGTTGAATTAAGTAATAAATTCCGGCCTCCTTTTATGAGCCAGGGTTTTTTGTGCTTTTTTTTTTTCAAGTGCCGTATCTGTTACTTTCGCTGCTCTGGCTGGCTGTGCCTGCCTGTCACGTCAGCGTCCACTGTCCAGATGTCGTGGCCGCGCTGCTCGGCTCGCACACAATACAACAACAAAGTTAACTTCAGGAGGTCTGCCCTTCATGCAACGAACGTTGGTTCGATAAACGGCAGATCGATGAGCGCAGGGGGGGTTTTGCAGCCTGGTGCACAGTGGGCTCAGTGCGCTATTTCCGAACGCACCCTCTCTCTCTCTCTCAGACGTTCTCTCTAACACGTCTCTCTCTCTCTCTCACACGCGCGTTACGTCTCTCTCTCTCTCTCTCTCTCTCTCTCTCTCTCTCTCTCTCTCCCTCTCCCTCTCTCCCTCTCTCCCTCTCTCCCTCTCCCTCTCTCCCTCTCTCTCTCTCCCCCTCCCGTTGAAGCACTGCAGTATTGCACTGTTCTGATTTGATATTACCGGTATATGAAATAGCCTATCATACATTTTATTTTTATGTTATTATTTGCATCTGAACTTGTCAGTAGCCTAACTGTAGAACTTTACCACAGTACTGTGGTAGTCTACCGGTAGGTCAAGTATGTGACACATCACCCCCACAAACAGACCTACAGTCTGATCTAAAAGGCACATCCGCATACGTCACTTGGAGTCATGAACATTGAGCAATGTACTGCATGCAAAGTGAGAGAGAGAGAGAGAGAGAGAGAGAGAGAGAGAGAGAGAGACCTTGATGTTGAAACCAAGCGAGTTGTTGTCCACTTTTGACTGACTAACATTTAGGTTAGGTCGTTAAGTCTATCGGGTGTCATATTAATTTAATAACATTTATAAATATCCTTTGAAAGCTTGCTTGAAATCTACACGCTTGGCTATTTTAAAATTGCCAAAGTAGGTCTGGAGGTCTTTTATACCGGTAGTAATAATCAAAATCTCCAAAGTAACAATAAACTAAAGTTTTCAAATAATCGTAGTGGAGTACTGAAATGTACGACTAGTGGGTAAATTTCAGCCCAAAAACAGACTGACCCACTTCGACTAGTACTCCCTGCAGTCATGCTGTGGTAAAAAGAAAAACACTTAACACTGAGAATTTTTTGATTGGATAAGAGGATGAGACACCAAAATAATGTCATGGATATGAGAGATGGATTATTATTCCCTTTGTTCCTCTTCAGATGGAAACAGCTGGTCTGCCTTTCCAGCCCACTGCACACAAAACTACGCACTTGCGTGCGCACACACACACACGCACACACACACACACACACACACACACACACACACACACACACACACACACACACTAAACAAATGCAAACAGGCATGTACAAACACATTATCTGACAAGGTCACAGAATGTTTGATCTGTTTGAAAGATGCGTTTAGGCGTGGATATGCCATGTTGTTCTTTACAACAATAATCATCCATTCAGCTCCAATCATCTCCCCTGTAGCCTACTTCCTGTGTGCTAAAATGTCAGGGTCACACATTTCACCACAACAGCTACCTGAAATGTCATGGTCAGTTTGGTCACACATTTCACCACAACAGCTACCTGAAATGTCATGGTCACACATTTCACTACAACAGTTTAAATGTCATGGTCACACATTTCTGCCCGACATGCAGCAACGATGTAACACTGGGGTTCCTTGGGATTCCAAAGGCAGAGAATTACTGTTCTAAAGTTTAGAATTTAAGAAAGAGAAAAACAAGAAAAAAGAGAGAGTGGAAAACCTGTGTCTGCTATTTTCCTTTGGTTAATACAGTATGAGCTGGGTGAAAATTACTCTGCATCTCTCTAGTGCCAGATAGCTGACGATCTACAAGCTCACCACTGCTGCTATTTTCAGCATGCAACCAAGTGTAAAATGACTTGTGTCTTTTACTTGTACTGGATCTCTTGTCCACTAGTCCCTTCCTAACATTTTAGTCTAGTTTTTATTTGTTGACGAAATTATCAATATATTTACTCTTAGTCATCATAGCTTAATTTTCATTTAGTTTCCATTTGGTTTTCGTCTGTAAAAAAAACGTACTCGAACATTTTTCGACATAGTTTTAGTCAACGAAATCAACACTGTGAAACACTATAGCCTATACATTTTTTAATTCCTGATATTCCTTTTCTGGGTTTCCCTCTCTCTCTCTCTCTCTCGCTGTGTTTCGAGACTGTAGATCTGGTATACTTTTGATGCTTTGGTATGACACTGTAGTTAGTATGTTCGGGCGTTCATTTATGGAAAAACAAAAACATTCATAAATATGGAGATAAGAGGTTTCTGCCCAACGCTGATGATATGAATCTAATGATATGAATCTAATGATATGAATCTAATCTAATAAACTGAACCTGTAGATCATGCTAATAATAATAACCAGCAAGACCTCGCCCTTGGGGGGTGAGGTCGCATGCACGCATCCGCCTTGTTGACGGCAGACTGCTGGGCGAGCTGGCGCTTTGGCATGGGGGGGGTCTGTACTGGCCATATAAGGAGCATGTCTTGAGTGTACAGGGTTTGATGAGGTCAGATCAACATATGGAATGTCCGAACAGGTCAGCTCCATATATGGAGATCTTAGGGTGGTAGCGTGGACATTCTCTTGAGTGTACAGGGTTTGATTTCATATTTGGGGGCATTCCCATGTATGGGGATAATGAGTGACTGACAGGAAAGGTGCAATTTCATAGTAAATGCGACCTGTGGCGGAAATAATAACTAGAAATGCACTCCATCGAGCTGCCAACTTGCGCCATGCACACAAGTAGGCCATAAATGGCCTACTTGCGCGCAAGTACTGCCGACTTCTACAAACATACTCTCAGCCCCTCTAAAAGGCCTTTCAAACGGGAAGTGAGGAACGCACACGTTGTTGCCTGGATCAACTGCTACAGGTCTGCTCAAGAGGGGCGTGACAACGCAAGCGTAAAAAAAAGGCTAAACAGAATCCAGGTCTGGTGAGTCACAAAACGAGCACGCGCACAGGACCGTGCCCAATTCACAGGGCCGTGCCCACGAAAACAACAAACTTTTAAAGAAATCCGACATTAATACAAAATACTATTCTTTTGCTACAACAGTTTAAAAAAACTTTAGAGAGATAATACTGTAGATACTACATTTGTTGATGGTGACATAACTAATCAGCTTATACCAAGCTTGAAACGTACCCTAGCTACGTCACCATCAACAACCAATAATGCCATTCTAATCCCAACATACACTAACATACCCTCTACCGACCTTATACCAACTTTGTAACCTCGTGAACAACACGACCCACATACTTACCAAGCCGATCGCAGTACCTTTTACCCTCCCAACTTGAAACCTCTTAGTTACGTCAACATCAACAACCAATAAGGGACCACCGAGGACACGCCTACGTACCCAGCCGACCGCAGTACGATCGCCGATCTCACTGCACCGATCGCAGTACCTTTTACCCATCCAACCCATCCTTGAAACATATCTTAATTACGTCACCATCAACAGCCAATTAGAGATCACAGAGGACAGGCCTATACCATACATACGCAGCCGACCACAGTACTTTTACAGTACAGTGCAAGTTATTATAATAATAATAATAATAATAATAAGCTTAATAAGGGTAATAATAATAATAATGTCCTTGGTAGACAGGGTGGGGGTGGGGTGCAGTGCTCTGGAATGCCAGTATGGAGCACATTGGGAGGAACTGGACTGGAAAATCAATGACTCAGGCCGATCCCAAAGAGATTCAGCAGCAGTGTTGCCACATTTCATGGGAGAAATAAGCAACCAGGTCTATGAAAACAAGCAAAGAATAAACAACTATAGGCTACGACAATGTGAAAATTTGTAATTTTGGATATTGTTTAAGCATTTTAAGACCACACACACACACACACACACACACACACACACACACACACACACACACACACACACACACACACACACACACACACACACACACACACACACACACACACACACACACACACACACACACACACACACACACACACACACACACACACACACACACACACACACACACACACACACACACACACACACACACTGTGTGGGAATGTCTGTCTTCCTGGAATCTGACAGTTGGGAGGGAAAAAGCTATTAACTAGAGAGGGAGACAAATGTTTTCTTGAAAGGGCCATGAGATCAATCGGGAGTGGAGAGAGGTCCATGAAAAACATTCGTGGTCTTGAAAAGACCGGTCATTGCTTTAAATACAGCCAGATTTCCTGTTAGATGGACTCATATTTAGACATGTGCTCTCCTTCAGATAAACCCATGTCCTTCACGGAGCTCATGTTTATCCTACATTTGAACTGACTCATCCTGTCCAAACAGAAGTGCTGGAAGAAGTAGTTCCCATTATTTTACTTAAGTACCACAATGTACAAATACTCTGTTACAAGTATCCTGTATTGCCATCCAGGTAATATCACTGCTGTCGGGCAAAAACCTCCTAGATTTTAAATTGTGTTATTTCACAAATTAACTCATCAAAAATAGCAGATCTACGTTTTGAGCTTGTCAATCTGCGATTTGTGGATTTTTTTTAAATTGGAATCCTAAAAAGTAACAGTTTTGGACATATGGTGGAAACATTTAAAAAAGATATAAACAGCAGACCGCTTCCAGAGAGTATAGAGACACAGATGAAATCAATACAGTTTAGTCGTAATTGCTTGCAGCCTTTGGTAAACACTTGGGTGATCCTTTACTGAAGAAGCCTCCAACATAACAACGGAAATTAATTGGGAAAACTAAAGACAGACAGACAGACATACAGACAGGTTTTCCTTTTTCGCGGATGCCACGCGTTGCAAGCTAATGGATCGGCTATTTCCATCCGATCTGCAAGCTTATCGGCTATTTCCTGGTGCCATCATACAACACTACCATTTCTCAGGCACCGAGCCTATGAGGAAGGTCGCAAGACCCAAACGTTGCACATTGACTATAAATATAAGCTCTTGAACCAGCTAGTGGCAGTGTGCGGGCCACTTGCTGGTCTATGGCAAAATTAATGGGAAATTCAACGGGGACTGCAACGCTCTACAGTATATACACGAATCTGGACAGACTGAGGGGGTGTGGAAAGCTTGGGCCGGTCAGGCCAGGTTAGTTATGGGATATGCTATAATGCCGACCTGGAGCAAGAGTTCGCCTTCGGGCAGCCAACTGTCTGCCGATCCGGTGGCTTTGTCCTTGTCATCGTTACTGCAGATGGAAGCCACTCCGTAACGGGGATGATGGCTCTTCAGAGCGACTGCAGAGAGAGAGAGAGAGAGAGAGAGAGAGAGAAGGGAAGAGAGTCACGTTAAATGTGTTTACATAGCACGTTACACAAAAGAGGTGTAGGCAAAAATGTGTTTCGAAAAATTAAATACAAAATAAATAACAAAACAAAAACTTACAGGAACATAGAAACGGTTACATTAAAAAACATACATAACCACACACGAACCTTTCTAAAAGCTTCTGAAGCCAACATGACAACACAGAAAGAGAACAATAATTAAGAATGAGTAAGAGCAACAGAGATGAGAGGAGAGGATTCTCACTTCTACAACATTGCTTTTAATTGATCTTTTTTTATTTTTTTATTCATGTCCTCACTGTATTGTATTACTGCTTGTTTTTTAATGTCGTTGCCTTGCTTTTCTTTTATTCTCCATTGTTCTGTAAAGCACTTTGAGCTGCATTTCATGTCATGAAAGGTGCTATACAAATAAAGTTTTATTATTATTATTATTATAGGTGGAGGGGTGCAGGGCACAGAGGGAGAGCTAGGCTGGAGTCCTGCAGTAATAATGTGACTGTCAGAATGCCTCATGTCCGCTGGCTTGGAAGTGCCATGCACACGGCCTCATTAAACATTCACCAAATGCTACGCCATAAAATGGCTGCTCTTTTCGTCCTGGCCATCCTGCTTGTGTAGTGTACACACGGCCGTTTGCCAGATCCTCGCGGACATCGTCAGCAAGACGCGGCTTGAGTGTCCATAGAGCAGTGGTTTTCAACCAGTGGTCCAGGTGGTCCCCAGCTAAATGATGGAGAGTTGGTAACCAAATGGGCCTTTTTACCTTTATACTCTTGAGAGTATAAAGGTATATCTGCCAACTTGGGGAGAGCCCCGAACTGAGCTCATGCATGCTTCCTTCAATGCATGAGGAATGTGAGGATTGAGCAGACCGCTTCTTATCACCTGACAGGGGGGAGTTTCCCCGGTAGGACGTAGCGCGTGGAAGGAACACGTAATTCCAACCAGTTCCCCTCCATCACGCATCACTTTGTGACACGTTGGGAGCTTGATCAGCTTTTCAGCAGCTGTGAGCTTGTAGATCGGCCATTTTGGCAGCTCGATCCACCACTTCTCTAAGTTCTTTCTCATCATCAATTCAATGAGACAAGAGCCGACAGGCGGGCGGACACCAGCGAGACAATGACAAGAAAAGGAAAAAGGTCTCTCTCTCTGTCTCGATGATGTCACAAGAAAAGAGAGCAGTGGTCAACAAGCGTATTAATCTCTGACCCCAATGGGACCCCGCTGCAGTGACCCATGGTGACCCTTCGACCAAGAGGGTGGCATCTTGACATGATTAGGTGACAAGTTTCTGGGTCAAACCCCTTTGTTGTCGGACTGTTGATGAGCTTGTAAAAAGAGGGTTGCAAGCAGGCAGGCAGGCTCTGTTAGCTCAATGGTAAAACAACAAGAAATAACTGTCAGCCCAGGAAACAGGGTTCAAATCCGGGGTATAGAGGAAAGTTACATAGTGCAGCTTTAAGTACAGTACTTGAGTAAATGTACTTAGTTACAGTAATTTCTCCCAAATGGGGAGGGGTGGTGGGCCAGAGGTGGTGGGCCGGAGCAGGGCTTATAGGGTTCAGAGAGCGGACCCTCTGTGACATATGTGCTTTGTGTGAGAGCCTGGCCATGGCGTGTCCACCTCTTCACACGGGACAAGGCTTTGACTGGACACTCCTTCTGACCTTATTGCCAGAGCAGCACCTTGAACCCAAGTAAAAAAGGGGAAACAATGAAAATGGGGGGAAAAAAACATTTTAATTAAACCTGGCGTCCCCTGTTTTTGGCCAGGTCATTATAGCGTTTAAAAACATTTTTTTTAAACTGCCAAGCTTAAACGCATCTCGTCAGGTTTGTGGATTGGTTATTTTTTAAATAATCTTGAACATTGATTTTTTTTTGTGTGGAAAATAGGTTGGGAAAATAGGGGCTTAACTATTTTGGACTGAGGCCGATTCTTGCTTGGAGAGACTAGTGCTACCACGCATCCTCACACAAGTCAGCTCCACTCTGGACCCATTGCAGTTTGCCTATAGGCCAAACCGATCAGTGGAGGATGCAGTGATAACTGTATTAAACACCACCTATACAGTCAATTGGAGACGTCACAGGCATACGCCAGGATCCTGTTTCTAGACTTTTCCTCTGCCTTCAACTGTATGCAGCCCCACATCCTCTGCACTAAGCTGAAAGAGCTCCAGGTGGATCCACACATGATCCTCTGGATAATGGACTTCCTCCTCAAGAGGGAGCAGTTTGTTAAGGTCAACACCTCCTCCTCTTCAGTCTTGATTACATCTACCGGTGCCCCCCAGGGGACAGTGATTTCCCCAGTCCTGTTCTCGCCCTATACCAACAACCTGAGGGGCTCGGACAGTGCGAGCATGGCCGTGAAGTTCGCAGACGATACTGCTCTGGTCGACACCTCGAACAGCCCTGCCCACTTTGAGGAGGAAGCAAAGAAGCTTCACCAGTGGTGTGAGGAGCACTACCTTCAGCTGATGTGAAGAAGACCAAGGAGGAGGGACGACCTCGACCCTATTCCGCAGCTGACACTCGGTGGGGAGGTGGTGGAAAGGGTCGGCAGCTACAAGTATCTCGGGACCACTATTGACAGTGGGTTGACCTTTAATGACAACACACAGGCCATCTCCGCAAAGTGGCAGCAGCGGGTCTACCTCCTACGGAGGCTGAGATACATGGATGTTGCCCCCCCCCCCCCATCCTCTGCAGCTTTTACATCTGCCATATAGAGAGCCTCCTTACCTTTTCTTTCCTGGCTTGGTATGGAGGGCTCTCAGAGTCCTACAAGGCTAAGCTGCGGAGGGTAACCCACGTGGGGTCTAAACTCTGTGGGATGCAGTGCTCTGCCCTTCAGCATCTCTACGACCAGAGGACAGCGAAGAAAGCAGGAAAGATTGCGAGAGACACAACTCATAACCTCAGCACCTGCTTCAAGGTCCTGCCCTCGGGTAGGAGATACACTGCATCGAGCAGTGCCAGTTTCATCCCCTCTGCCATTAGGCTCCTTAACAAACACAAACCCCCAATACCTGATTCACCTCAACTGGACCTGCTTGCCAGTGCCCCCGGCGTGCGCACGCACGCACACGCACACACACACACACCCACACACCACACACACACACACACACACACACACACACACACACACACACACACACACACACACACACACACACACACACACACACACACACACACACACACACACACACACACACACACACACACACACACACACACACACACACACACACACACACACACACACACACAGGCAGATGAACCAAACTGAGCCCAGTTT